>NC_140960.1:106159984-106387484 GCF_014529385.1 Adiantum capillus-veneris | reverse complement strand
GTTGAACATATCACACATCCACTCATGGGTAAAATCTCCCGTCCATTTGATCATCTCCGGCTTGATACCTTGAAGATCTCCCGCTTTGCGAGTGGCCAACTTTTCAAGCCCACCGCATACATCCTCAATAGTAAAAAAAGACGGCATACATGGGAGTGAACCATAAAATGACATTTTTTTAGTATTTTCTTGCTCATATAATTGCCTACAATGTGTGTACATATCCACTAGACTCAAGTTACCAAAATTCTCAACCCGCTTGCCTCTCAAGTTTCTCCAAAATCTTCCACATGCATGTGCCTTTTCTTGGACTTGAAATTCTTGTTGCTTTACTTCCCATCTTCTTCTCTTCTTTTGAATCAATGCCTTGCATGTATGCAAATGACCTTGATAGTTGTCTTTGTCCATAGTTGCATCAAGCTTTATCAAGGACTTTCGAGCACCTTGACATTCTTTATCAAACCACCTTTTGCGTGATCTATCTTTGTTGATACCATGGAGATGCTTTATGGCAAAGCATTCTTCCGCACAAGAACAAATAGCTTTCTTGAAAGCTTCCCATTTAGTTTCCAATGGTGCATCACATTGAAGCTTTGTCATCCATAATTTTTGCTCAACCATTTCAATGTACATTGGTGCCCGTTTGAAATCCATACATAGTGATAACTTCTCTTTCCTTTGGCTGAAATTATCATGCTTAGTTTCTTCTCCCCATGAAAGGTCAATACATAAGGTGCGATGGTCGGATTCCGGGGTCCATTGACCAAACATAAAACTCTTTATGCGATACATGATGGCTTCAGAGAGTAGCATAAAGTCAATCACACTATCCCCATTATGTCTTCTACATGTAAATCCATTGGTTCCACTCCACAAAGATACACCATTGGCAATGAGCATACCCGTGCTATTACACATGTGTAAAAGTAACTTTTCCATAGTGATCCGGCTCTTTCTCATCCATTGAAGTACGATCATACAAGTGAACTTCCTCCAACTCCCTTGAAATGTATGGAATATCAAATTGTTGAGTATCATGTTGCAATGTTTTTGTGCGAGCATTCATATCCCCAAATACAATAACATCACCTTCACCTTTGAAATAAGCAATGTCCTCTTCCAAATCAGAAAATGGTTGATCTCTATCCATGCAAGCATAAAAGGGAGAATCGTGATGAGGAATGTAGCAACCGGCTACAAAAATGGGTTCTCTTTTTGGTGTCATAATTTTCAGCAATACATAACGTTTGTACTTGTCATCTTTCACAATTGATACAAAATCTTCCAATCCTTTCTTAACCATACATGCTAACCCTCCTTGTCCTCTTCGTTGCTTGAGATTCTTTGACCACATCAATGAATGTACATTGTAATCCTCCAAGCCGTTAATCCTTTGTGTATCATGCTCCCAAGTTTCAACAAGAAGTACAACATCAGCTTTGCTTGTTAGTTTATCAATGCCAACCCCCGCATTCCATGGGTATCCATTACAATTCCAAAAGCATATTTTCAATTGTAACTCGGTCTCATAGGTCACGCATCCCTATTTGCTTGAGAGACTTGCCTCCTCCTTGGGCACATTTTCTTCATGAGAGATCTCCTTGTTTTTATTATTGTTTTCCTCATATGCCTTGCGACACATATTTTGTTGCTTAATAGTGCGATCTTCACATACAAAATATTTTGTATCCCTCAAATAGATCCAACTATTATCAAGGATAATCTTTCGCTTGGTCTCATCCGGCATGGTGCATACAATTGGCCGTTCTCCCGAGCGAGGAGCTCCTTGCTTCCCCACTCTATGTGCTCCATAGACCATAACTCCGGACATGCCAAAGTGGGTTTTGAAGAAATCTTCAATAACAATGGCAAGAGAAGGAGGTGTCTCTAACTTCTCTTCGGGAATTCCACGAATAACAATGTTCTTGGAACGTCACTCCCGTTCCTTCAACTCCTCCACATCCACATTCTCAACATTCTTTGTTTGAACCATAGCTTGCATGAGTGAGGAATTAGAAACCACATTGCTACCACATACATCAGCCCAAGACTTGTTTGTGCATACATTTTTCATGTCGCATACATCCCAGCTCATAGTGTCAAATTTCTCCTCTTTCAATACATGGTCATGCTCTACTTTGCTCATCCGCTCCTTCAAAGCATTCAAGTCCACAAGAGAGCGTTTACATTCCTTGACTTCCTCTTCAAGTTGCATCAAACGTGTTGTTTGCATCTCAAGTGTCCTCTTGAGATTCTCATTCTCAACCACAAGTACCCTTAGTGTGCCATTCTCCATTGCAAGTGCTCGTAAGTCTTCGCCTTGTTTGTTTACGGTCTCTTGCATTCCTTAGTTTACATTCCTTGACTTCCTCTTCAAGTTGCATCAAACGTGTTGTTTGCATCTCAAGTGTCCTCTTGAGATTCTCATTCTCAACCACAAGTACCCTTAGTGTGCCATTCTCCATTGCAAGTGCTCGTAAGTCTTCGCCTTGTTTGTTTACGGTCTCTTGTAATGATACCAAGTACGCCATGATCATGGTTTCCGATGTGGTTGGTTGGGTGGTTGTGTTGCTATCTCCACACTTAGGAGATTTTGGATCATTTTCCACAATGGTTGTGGACTTTGTTGAAGAAGAAGAACCCTTGCGAGTGCCGGAAGACATTGTATGTAAAATAGGAGATGAGAATCAATTTTGTTGAACCTGTTCACTTCGGAAATGCTGCTACAGAAATGCCTTCCATAACTCTGAAAATTTCTGTCTTTACATCAATGCGTAGAGGACTTCGTGCTCTTCGATTGAGGCTATAGATCACCCAAATCGGAGTTCGGATGAAGAAGTTATGATCAAAAGAGTGGACTGCTGTCTACTAGGTCAAAAAACGGCTGCACTGAGAGAGAGAGAGAGAGAGAGAGAGAGAGAGAGAGAGAGAGAGAGAGAGAGAGAGAGAGAGAGAGAGAGAGAGAGTTGTCATGTTTCCTGATGAATAGGATTAAGGTCCAGTAGGCAAAAGAGGCTGAAACCTGATCTAGAGCTTGTGCCAGGATTTCAACCCTTGCAGGCTCAGTTGCTTAATGTATCTGCCAAAAGAACTGTTGACTTTTGTCAGGACATATCTGAAGAAAAGTCAATTGGTGAAGATCAATCAGAGAGGTCACCAGGGCAAGAGGATCCCTCACCCTACAAGGCTGTGGTGCCCTCTACAGTACTTCTGAAGAAAAATACAAAAAAGAGGAATATAGACTTCTCAGATGATACAGATGTGCTAGAAGGAAGTCCTTGTGCAACTAAATGTAAAGACAAAGAGGATGTGTCTTCTCTGGAAGACCCAGCTGCAACTGATGAGAGGCTGTTTGATTTTGCAGCATCTTGTGGTGCTGGGGACAAGTTTGATCTAGTTCATTCTATGTTTAATCCAAAGTTTGACATTGAAGACCTGTTAGCTCAGCACAGTAATTTCTTGCAGTCCTACAGAGATAAGTTTGAAGTGATGGTGCAGGTAGGAAGGGTTGTTCGGCCTACTATGACTCTTGTGCATTTAAATGACTGTGGTGGAAAGGGACAGGGACTGAAGAAGTATAGGGAATTACCACCTTCTTGCCGACATTCAGCCTGCCCTTTGCATCAAAAAGAATGCAAACTCATTCAGGAAGCCTTTGGCTTTATGATTTACCTGAACAGCCTGTTTGGATTCCTCATGCAGAATCCTGATGAGGTGTTAGAGGAGCAGGATGCAGCACCAGATGAAGAATGCGAGGAGACAACTCATATGCAAGAAGTCGAGGAGGTTGAAGACACAGTCGACCTTGAGGTTGAGGCAATTGAAGTACAAAGAAGTAAGATGCTCTCTGTGAAAACCACAGAAATCAAACTTCCATTGGATGTCAGTAACTTCACTGAGAAGCATGCTCAGATGATGTTGCCTCCTGTGCCTGACTTTAGGATTGGAGACAGGACCTATATCTTCTTACATGATGTGCAATGTGTCTTTTATTTAAGGGAGGATTTCTCCCTGGCTATTATTTCCAAAGTCCAAGAGGAGAGGAGTGGATTTGTTTCAGAGGATAGTAGTGATGATGAGGCAATGGAAACATCCAACAATCCAATGGAATGCCTTCGAAGATGCTTTGAGAAAGCTGAAAAATACAAGGAGACACTACCTGATGAAGCCACCTTCCAAGCAATAAGACAAAGCCTAAAACCATCAACAAGTAACAAAGAAGTGGAGGATTGGTTTAACCATTCAGGTCAGGGGTCAACTACATCTGTAGACCTATGGCAAGAAAACCTCTTTATGCAGGATGAGAGCTTCATGGTAACTCTCTCTCTCTCTCTCTCTCTCTCTCTCTCTCTCTCTCTCTCTCTCTCTCTCTCTCTCTCTCTCTCTCTCTCTCTCTCTCTCTCTTTGTGTCACTTCTGACATGGTATGTGCAGTCTTGAATTGCTGACAAGGATGACTTCCTTCAGCGCCGGAAAAGAGAGTATCGAGGAAGGGATGCGGCCCTAGCACAGTACCTTTCAAAGCTTTGCGATTCGCCGATAGTAGTTTTTCACAATTCCATGTCACAAGAGGGTTTAATAGCAACTTACACATTCAAGACACTATCACGCTTCTTGGGTGGACCGGTGCTGCCCAAAAGTGCAGATAAATTCATTCTTGTGGACAAAGTGTTTGCTAGAGATTGTTTTGGTTACTGCCCAGGCTATACAGGTGGTCGGGCAGCGTATTACTACACCTACACAGCAATGGCACTAGCTCTTGGTAGACAAAACCCAGAATAACTTTTAGAGTATGGCAAACATCTCATGATTCGTTACAAGGGTGACGTGCCAAAAAACAAAATTGAACCTTCAAAATCTTGATACACTTCAAGTAGCAATTGTATAAGATCATGTATTACATAAATTTTGTACAATGTCATCCACTCAGAGTATCTTTCTCCACTTGTGATTCACATACACCATTGTCTCTCTCCACCTTCGTTGACTTTCACGAGCTCCGGAGTTGTTGTATGCCATTGATCTTTTAACTTTTTGTTGTTGTAAATGTCTGATGGCTTGTGCTATTGCTGAATTTGCCAAGAGTTATTTTGCCTGCATTCGATGAATGATTCTATGATAGAACCATTCAAATAGTTCTCTCAAATTGTTAGCCTTGATTCGAGAGCCACCATGTCATGTGTGCCTGAAATAAGCATTTCTCGCCATGTAATGAGACTTTTCCATCCCTTGGGTATTCCATATTGCCGGGTTCCCATACTTCTGTATAAAATATGGCAAATGATTGAAGATGATGTGATGGATATGAAAACAGATTAGTTAGAATGTTTTACAGTCACATATTTGTACATAAGAGAGAAAGAAATACATGATAATACCATGTAGTGAGTAATCTGGGTGTCTGTCCATGCTGTCTTGAATGATTTTTTCAGAAGGTTGAGATTTTCCTTGAACTTGTTCATATCACCTTGTGACCAGTCATCTTTGTCGCACATCAAAAATAGGATGTCTATTGATCGCCAAACCTTAGCCTTCGCGTTACGAGTAGTTGGTTCGTGGTCTTTGACTGCAATATGTAGCTTTTTCCAGCTCTGATACTCTACCTTGCTAACATAAGATGTGTTATATATTTTTCCATGTTTTGTTAGCTTTGGATCTCTTGTACCTTGGGGCTTAGATAAAAACCTTCGTGCCTTCACCCCACCGATGGATGGTTTGCATGGGACATCCTTCTCAGCAGTTGATCTCTTTTCATCCCGCTGGATTTTCACATTGCCACCATGAAGCCCCATATCCGACAGTACCATTTCTAAGCACTGCAGGGCTACTTGTCGTTCTGCGGAGTTCTTAATCTTCCAAGCAAACCCGATGTATAAGTAGACCAATTTCTCCACAATTCTACAAAGGGCATGCATTGTACAAATGTGGACATTCACAAGTGGTATTTTCAAAACCGGTCGAAAAGCAGGATCCTCAATGTGACGTGTTGGAGCTTTTCTCCACCACTTTGGGTCCATGACCTTTGCAGGCTCCATGCAGAACAAACACGGTGACTTTGCCATTGCACCCATTCCACAATTATACATGCACTTTAATGTTTTGAGGTCACATGCAAGATGCCACTGAACTTGAAAGTCTCCCCTTCCATCTAGACGTAATACCTCTCCCTGGTTAGTCTGTCGATCAATCACCTCCGGAATATTAGTTCGATGGAACACCCAATATAGAATCTCATGATCTTCTTTCTTTACCTGCAACACAAAATAAATGAGACTTAAGTAGATGTGAACATTTGAGCTTACCTGAGAATCTCGCTTACCTCAAACGCACCAAGCCACCATATGTTAGATTCTGATTGAACACTAAAATATAAAGGATCATCACTGGGACACTTTGAGAGGGCTCTATTCATTAAAGTAATAGTAACACGCTCTAGTTTTTTCTCTTTAACAAGCTCACACTCATCCAGTTTTAACACAAAATGTAATACCCCACGTGACTCGTCAAATGTGATGTTGTAAAACTCCACCATTCTCTTCTGTAATATCCGCAGGTCCATAAAAATATTGTTGAACTCATCATATGCCATGTTTGATCCATGGACACTGTAAGTTGCTTTAATATGAAAGGGCTGTCCAAGATAGTCTCCCTGTGCCTCGTTAAGCTGAAGCCTCTCTTTCCAAACACTTGAGGCTGATGGTAGAAGTTTGGATTTTATACCCTTCCTAACAAAGATGGATGAGACAGACTTTTGGATAGCCGAATATCCTCTTTTGCTTACACCAAGTGAATCAAGTGTGCCTTGTATCTCTTTTGCAGGCACTGAGTTCTCTGAAATAAAGTGGTCCACTACATTTCGTTGTAGGACCTTAAACTTCTTGTCATGTACTATATCTGCTGCCAGGCTTCTACTTATAAGTGGCTTCAATCTCTTTCCTATATTGGCTTTGGGGTCAATGTTTTCCTTGTCAGGATAGATTGAATCTCTACATGAAGACAATGCATAAGTAAATAACAGAAAATTTGCTTCACTAACACTATTTAGGCACATGAAAACAATGCATAACAAGAGAAAAAAAAAGATTACTTAACTAAGACAATGTAGCCAACCAAGAAGCATCACCTTAATGCTCGGATTCTTTTCTTGAGACCTCCTGATGTAACCTGCAATGTTTCAAGATTGCGCAATTTCTTCTTTCGGATACGACCACCCAAGATGGTGTCCTTCATTTGACAACTTTGCACCTTTCCTTTCAGTTCTTGTACCTCTGTTTTATGTTGCGAAATGGCAACCTGATCTGTAGAATGTAAATGTGAAAGGCGAACAATCTCACATTGTTGAGCTTGGAGAATGCTCTTGTAAGTTTCAGCTTCTCTTGTAAGTGATTTACAATAACCCAGAAGGCCCTTTTCTCCATCACCAGCAAAGGTCAATATGCTTGTAGGATTGACAAACGGTGGAGACGCATTAGTCATTGGATTCTTAGGATAGAGAGAGCCTCTCATCCAAATATCTATGTGTTTAGCTCCTTGAGCTCTGAGCGTGTCTATGGAAGCGGGAGGTATATGTGTGTTTGTTTTACTGCGCTTAATCAATGGTTGGTACTCATTTTCCAAATCAATGTGAAGGTGATATTTGGCTCGTTTCTGGGTAACATTTGTGCCATTTGCGGAGTGCGCCATTAGCCAAATGTGCAGGTTTAATGGAAAGTGAATAGCGGCTGCGCCTTCGTCCCTCCATGTTAGCCTCATTCCCTCCATATTGACGAGGTTCATTCAATGCAACTGAAAAGAGGATTATCCCTCAATCACTACGAACGCATGTTCAGAAGAGTAAGGAATCTACTTAAAGTACACTTTTTGAACTTTTACTATGAAAGACCTAGCTCTTTTATTTGCCATTTTTTCTAGAGAGAGTGCAAAACATACATTTTCTTAGAAGGCCCTCCAAATGACCTCCGAAATTTCCTAATGATAGAAAGGCGGGATCAGCTTGAGCAGGAGGCCATTTACAGGCTCATTCAGAAGGAGAATGCTGGCACTAGAACTTCTTAGACGCCATCCAGGTTGTTGAAAGGACGCCCTTTCAACAACGTTTCCACAAAGATTCCATTAAGATTCTGTAAAGATTCCACATGAAGATGGTGATGAAGTAATGAAGATGAATATGGATGCTGCAACATGAAGATACGAGTTCATGGACGTCATCGAATATCCCGTTATTATTATTTTGAGCCATTACGGCCACTTTTGTAATGTTTACGGGAACCTCATATTTTAAATCGGCACTTGTATTTTGGCCGCAGATGCTTGTATCATGAGTAAAGCCAACTCAGTTTCTTGTAATTAAGCTATGTAGAAGTCTAGGGACAATTCAGGTCATTTGGCCGGACATTAGGTTTGAACGCTTTGTATATAAGCTAAAACCTAAGGCTTTGTAAAAAACACATTACGTTATCTCAATTAATATACAGTCGTGGGTTCTGCGGCACACAAAAGTGAGCTTCACGCACACACACCGTCGTGCACACTAATCACATTGCAGATATGAATGTAGGAGCGTGTTAGCATCGAGGAGCTCTCCGCGTCGACGCAAGCAATGCAAGCCGAGGACCACATCGCGAGCCCACCTGCTACGAGCTATATTTGGTCGTAAGCACCTCAAACGACATCCGTTCTGAATGATCGAGTAGTCATTAGAATTAGGGCGAGAAGCTCTTCGTGTTGATGTCTTTGTAGATCAATTCTGGACACTTTGGAAATTGTTGTTTTGAGTCTATCGCGACAGCGATTAGAGGACTTACAGTTATGGTTTTCAGGGTTTAGGTGTTTGGCCATATAGGATATATCCTTGTGAGTTTTGCCTTCCGATTTCGAGTCATTCTGATATGATTTGAGACTGTTTCGAACCTGTAGTGTTTCGTAGGATGCGTTGTCTGTTTCTTTGCTTTATGGTAGTGTTGTGGTAGGATTAGTGACTGTAGAGTATTGTTTGTGTCTAGATCAGGGTTGACAACCCAGAGATTGCCTCCAGCCCTAGTCGGGTCAGCTACGTCCTCGGATTGATAGTTTGTTGGTTTGTGTTCTCGCTGTGCTTCATCGTCCGTCACGGCGTACCCGCTAACATTGGCGCCGTTGCCGGGGACGAAGCGCCTAAACTAGCGTAGACCGCATCACTCGTGTTTGATTGTATAGCCTTTCTCTAGAGTTTTCTAGAGTGTTGTCACCATTTGCCTTCTTAGTGGGAAGTGAGAGAGCGGATCTCTTGACTAAGGGATAGCTAGGGAGCCTGCGTCTCGCCGAGGTGGTCCACCATGAGGTTGAGGTATGGTTATATTATTTTGTTGTGTGTTTAGATTAGGTTTTATGGTTAGTGTGTTTGGTTGTGACTTATGGTTGTGAGGAACTTGAAAGAGAAAAAAACGCAAAGAAAAACGCAAAAGGTAAGCAGGAGGCTGTTTGCTTGCCAGAAAGCAAAAACAACCATTCAACCATCCAAAGTAGGACTTTAGGTAGTGTAGGACATCTGATGTTGATCTAGAGCAATTTTGACATGAAAATGTGCTTGAAAACACAAAAGGCGAATTTGTGCCGATTATGTTAAAAGTGCTCTAAAATGGTCGTTTGAAAGCCGATTTGAGTGCTTGTTTTTGCATTGGAAACCTTAAGGTAGGGGGAAAACATAGATTTGGTCCAATCCAAAAAAAAAAAGAAAACCCTAAAAAACCCAAAAAACAAAAATCTGAAAGCAAATCTGCAATTTTCAAAAAGTTTGACCTCAAGACCTTGTTTTGCATATGCTCTAGAGCTTGTATGTGAAATTTCAAAGCATTTGCATCAGTGCTTGTGCATCTAAGTGGGAATTTGCTTTTTCTGAGTGTAAGGAAGTGAACTGTGAAATGCTTGAATCCAAAGGAAAAGAAGTCCAAATTGAATGAAACTTTGGGGATAGGCTTCTAAGGGCATTGGGAACCAAACTATCCAAAAACAGAGAAAAAAATCACTTCCCAGTGGCTCTCTGCTTAGTCTGTCGTGATAGACTGATGAATTGGAGATAGACTCACAATCAGGCAAAACCCCTCATACCATAGGTAAAACACATCAATACAAGGCTGCTCCCAAAAATTGAGTGTACTTGGACACCTGTTTGACCACTAAACCTCAAGTCTGGTGTTTAGAGTCTAAGTTCATCGACAAATTGGGTAAAGGGACTTGACCAAATTTCCAAACCTTATGAAACTTGGTATGAAGGAGTACGAGCGGAAGTGCGACACAAGAGAGAGTGCGAGAAGAAGAGCATGACGATATAGTGAACTCGCTCTACTGTAATGTGTAGAGCATAGTGAGTTCTTATTAGGTTTTTACAAAAGAATATGTGTACATACCTGGCGGCCCGCCCACTTACCTGGGCGACCACATTGGGCTTTATACCCCAACAACCTCCCACTTAAAGTCCAATGTGGTACTTTAAGTGTGAGAGAAGCTACTATACAAGCTAATATACAAGAGATGTAGAGAAGTGATGTACTATCCTACACCTAACTGCTTGCGAAAATACGCAAAGCTCTCTGAGGGAAGTCCTTTTGTAAGTAGATCAGCAGGATTTTCTATGGTGTGAACTTTGACAAGATGAAGTTGCTTATCCTCGAGCATTTCCTTGATGAAATGATACTTCACATCCGCATGCTTTGTCTTTGAGTGATAAACTGGATTGCGAGCCAATTGTATAGCACTTTGACTATCACAATATAACACAGGCATCTCTTCTTTGATTCCCAAATCTGTTACTAGTCGATTAAGACAAATTGATTCTTTGCATGCCTCTGATGCTGCAACATATTCAACCTCTGTAGTAGACTGAGTAACACAATCTTGTAATCTAGAATGCCATGATACTGCTCCACCAGCCAATGTAAAGACATACCGTGACGTAGACCGTCGGTTGTCTAAGTCACCTGCATAATCTGAGTCTGTAAAACCCTTTACACTTAGCTCCTGACTCCCATAGGATATACGCATACTCTTTGTAGCTTTCAGGTATCTCAATATTCCTTTCACTGCCTCCCAATGTTTCTTGCCTGGGTTTGACATGTATCGACTTACTACTCCCACTGCAAATGCAATGTCTGGGCGAGTAGCAATCATTGCATACATCAAACTACCCACTGCAGGCGCATATGGAATCTTATCCATTTCAGCCTGTTCTTCCTCAGACACAGGACAATCTTGTTTGCTAAGTTTCACATATGGTGGCAATGGAACACTCAATGCCTTTCCCTTCTCCATATTGAAATGTTGCAAAACGTTGTCAATATACTCTGTTTGAGATAACCAAATCAACTTCTTTGATCTGTCTCTCTCAATGCGCATACCAAGTATATGACTTGCCTCACCCATGTCTTTCATGTCAAACGATTTTGCCATCTTTGACTTCAAAGCTGAAATTTCTTCCAAGTGCTTGCCAGCAATCAACATGTCATCCACATACAAAATAAGGATCAGCCAACTATCATCCTTAGCCTTCTTTGTATATAGACAATGATCGAACTCACTACGTTTGTAGCCTTGAGAAAGCATAAACTTGTGGAATTTATGGTACCATGCCCTCGGTGATTGTTTTAAGCCATAAAGACTCTTTAACAACTGGCATACCCAATCTTCCTTGCCTTTCTCAACAAACCCTTCTGGTTGCTTCATGTAAATTTCCACATCTAAATCACCATGCAAGAACGTTGTCTTGACATCCATTTGGTGCAACACCAAATCTAATATGGCAACCAATGCAAGAAAGCATCTCAATGTAGTCATCTTGACCACCGGAGAGAAGACTTCATCAAAGTCAATTCCTTGTTCTTGCTTAAATCCCTTGGCAACAAGCCTTGCTTTGTACTTTGGCTGACTATCATGAGCGGTGATCTTATACCTGTAAACCCATTTACAGGGTAGAGCCTTTTTGCCCCGTGGTAATTTAACTAGCTTCCATGTCTGGTTTTTATGCAGAGCTGTCATCTCTGACTACATGGCCAATTGCCAATTCCCGGAGTCCTTCATTTGCACTGCTTCCTTGTAATATGAAGGCTCATTGCAATCAGTCAACATGACATATTTCATAGATGGAACAAACCTATCAGGAGGTCGCGTGACATGTCCAGATCTACGCACAATAGGTGGCTCAGGCTCAGCCACACCCTGTGGTTCCACTCTATCCTGTCCTTGCTCCTCTTGAGCCCTGACATTTTGTCTTGCACGTGCAGGTCCATCTTCTTGGAAGAAAACTCTTCTAATCTCCTCAACCCTCTCTGGTTTAGAATGATATTTGGATTCATTAAAGTGAACATCATTGCTGCAGACAACCTTTCTAGATTCGGGATCCCAAAGTCTGTACCCCATCTCACCAGAATTACCATAGCCTAGAAAGATGCACTTTCTACTCTTTGGCTCAAGTTTGTTCCTAAATTCCTTTGGAACGTGAGTATATGCCTCATAGCCAAAGACTCTGAGATGCTTGTATGAGGGCATTTTGCCTGACCATACCATCTCTGGCACTGAATCCTTTTGCAAAACCTTGCTAGGAGATCTATTTACAAGATGAACAGCTGTTGATACAGCTTCAGCCCAAAACCCATTTGGCAGCTGTGCATTAGACAACATACTTCTGACCTTCTCTTGTATGGTCCTATTCATCCTCTCAACAACACCATTTTGAGGAGGATTTTAAGGAGCAGTAAGTTCACGTTTTATACCTTTTGACTCACAAAAGTCCTGAAAGGCCTTTGAAACATACTCTCCACCATTGTCAGTGCGTAAGCATTTAAGCTTCTTGCCACTCTGATTCTCCACAAGTGTCACAAACGTTTTGAAAACACTAAACGCTTCATCCTTGTGCTTGAGAAAGTAAACCCATACTTTCCTCGAGTAATCATCTATAAATGTCATAAAGTAAGAAGCTCCCCCTAGAGATAGGTTAGGCATAGGTCCACACAAATCACTATGAACAAGTGCCAACTGTGTATCTCTTCTACTGCTTCTATGCTTATGTGGCTGCTTTGTTTGCTTACCATACAGACAATGTTCACAGAATTCAAAATCATTAAATGAAAAGCCAGGCAAATAACCAGAACGAGACAAGATTTCCATTCCCTTCTTGGACATATGTCCTAACTGGCTATGCCACAAAGAAACGTTCGGCTGCTCGGTTACATTGATTACATTTTTAGAGACATTTGATACATAAATCATGTAAAGTCCTCCAAACTTTACTCCATGTGCTACTGTCATAGAACCCTTGGATATCTTCCACATGTTCTGTCCAAAAGTGGTGACGTAGCCAGCATCATCAAGTAAACTTGTGCTGATCAAGCTCTTTGTAATTGCGGGAACATGTCTCATATTCTTCAGCGTGAAAGAAGAGCCATTCTGAAACTTCAATTGAACATCTCCAACACCTAAGATCTCACATGTCTGCCCATTGCCTAGACGAACATGATCTTTAGTGGTCACATAAGAGGTAAACCACTCCTTGTTTGGAGACACATGAAGTGATGCCCCTGAGTCTATAATCCAGTCACTCAATGCATTTCCATCAGATGCTGTAAGAAGAGTTGAGTCCATTGTATTCTTCAAGAAGTAGATGTCTCCTGACATTAGACTGTCACATTTATTTCTTGAATCTTCACTGAGGACTTGTTCTTCTCACCATGGTCTTCAGCTTTCTCTTTGGCTTTTTCTGCTTTCCATTCTCTGCAGTCTCTTTTCATGTGACCCTTCTTGCCACAATGGTAGCATTCTATGTCACTCTTGCCTTTAGCACTGCGGGACTTGCTACGAGACTGATTCCTCTTTCCACCTTTGTACTTTTCTGTGGTCCTTCCCCTGACAATGAAGCGGTCCGGGGCGGGCAACAAGAAGAGCAACCTCTAGACACCCTTCAAGGCTCCCGTGCTGCTCAATTGGGTTGGGGTTGGAAAAAACAACAAACACACACACAAACCCGCAACCTAACCCTACACAAATTTGGGGGCACCACCTAGTTTTGGATGCGAACTAGGACGCGTAGAGAGAGAGAGAGAGAGAGAGAGAGAGAGAGAGAGAGAGAGAGAGAGAGAGAGAGAGAGAGAGAGAGAGAGAGAGAGATAGTGCTCGGGCTGCTTTGAAACGTATCGGCAATGATCAAGCAAACACAATTATATATGTAAGAAAGAGAGAGAAGGGGGAGGGGGTGTTTGTTGCACTAATACCTTCTTACAAATCTGTCATGACCAATCAAAGTGATATTAGTATTTGTTCAACATAGCTTGAGTAAATTACACCACAACACATCACAAGAAAAGCCACCCCACTCACTGTCTTAAGTCCAAGGGAGTCCTCTCCACCCTGTCGCCCACTTACAGTATGTGAGATTTATGGCTAAATTGATGACAACACTAGAGACAAGCTATCAAGAACTTAACAAAAAAAACACCAAGACACTTACACATCATTGTTGTCCATTACTTCACGTGGGAAGAGAGACAAAGTATCCAAGCTTAGTCCAAATCCACCCTCCTTGATTCAGCAAATGTTGGGCTTACACTAGTAGGAGAAATGATAGATTTCCTACTCTCAATTGAGTGATCACTCTCTCTCTTACAATGGCATAGAGTTCCCTTGCTAATCTCCTATTACAACACATGCACATGCATAAGACAATGAGCTTCCACTCAAGAGCTCCTTCTAGAGAGGTTGAGCTTGGCTTCTCAAGCTATAGCATAGTGCTCTTGCTTATGGCTCCCCCTTTTGTGCAGCTACACCCTCCTTTTATAGCAATTTTGAAGGCTAGGGTTACTCCTCTAACCATGGTTGGGTTAGATTTTCAACAATTTATCTAATTTCTTTTGCTTGGAATTATCAAGAAGTTGGTGGGGAAAGAGAGAGGAGAGAAATGGAGGTGATAGGACTTTTCATAGTGGGTTAGTGTTAGTAGAGTTAGTATTAATTTACAAATGGAATTGGATATTTACAAATGGAGTATCCATGTAGGATACAAATAAGGAAGAAAAACTCTTAAGAGGTAAGAAAAGGTGGATTTCTTACAAGGTTGATGCTCCAAGTGTCTTGAGTAGGGCCAATTTTGACGCTTGTTGACGGTCCACTAGCTTTGACGGTACATTTTTTCTCCACTCTTGACCTTCCTTGAGAGACAAGGTAATTGAAGCTGAGTAATCAACCACCATGATGCTGTCTTTTAAGAGAAGAGGCTGAATTTTGTGGTTTTTTTGATAGATATGGGTAAATTGGAGGAGGAAAAATGAGACTAGGTGGTCAATTTTGGAATGGAATTGTGTGTGGGAGGTATGAGTTCACCATGGTTTCTCTTATTCTTCAAGGTTGAGGAGAAGGTGAGTAGGGTGCAGAGAGGAGTGGTGAGAGAGGTGGGGATGATGAGTGGAGAAGTGTGTGTGAAAGAGGAAAATGATAAAGTGGAAGAGAGAGTGTGGCTGCATAGCATGGGAAAACTGGGGTCCACTAATAAAATCATAGCTCACAGCTCGTAGCTCAAAAAAATATGAAAAAATTTGAGGCAAAAGTTCAGCCCACGAGCTACAACTTTTGTTTGTATCACCTTTTCAAATTCGGAGAGCAAGTGAACTTTAAAAATTCAGCAAAACCGACTGTTTTTTTCCACTGCACAAAGTCCTTGTGGGGTCCTTCTTTGGATGATTCTTTTGAATACCTCCAAGAGTGGGCCCTCCATAGTGCATGTATGCATGCCACCTACCCTTGACCTTATTTGGTAGGTCTATAATTGAAGATATTTTTGAGATCATGATATAAGTGAATAGTACAACTAAGAAAATCAAATATTGAGGGGTCTAAAAATATATGTACATGTCAAATATAAATAATATAGGTGGAAAAAATATAAAGGGGTCAAAATAAATCTCTCTCATCATAAGTCTACCATAAAAAAATTAATATTTTTGATGGTCTAATTTATAAGAGTAATAGAGAATAGATGTAGGAAGGAAAAAAATCACAATAGTGAAAAAATATACACATAAATAGAACTAGTTCTTTTGGTTTTTTGTTGGGATGGAGTTACACCAAAAATAAGAGAAGCTTGCATGAGATTATTTTTATATGGAATAAAGAGTATGCAAAATGGTAAGAAAAAATATGGTGATGGTGAGTCAATGTACATAGCATAAATAACACATTCTACGTAGAAATATTTAAATAAATACCAAAATAATTACAAAAAATCTTTTTATTTAGGCCCTATATACAATGCAATATTTACACACAAATGGGCCATAATATACTTATATTTTTTATTTTTTTATTTTTTTGGCTCAACTAGCCCAATGACTAGCTAATTGAGGGTTTTTTAAGAAGATATGGGAAAAGTCCCGTGACTCACGCACGCCTATGTACAGTGAAATGGTAGGGATAGCCACAGTGTTTGGGTGATTTTGGTAGGGTGAGGTAACTCACTGTGGCAATTACAAAGAGCCGAAAAACGGCTATCATTAGCCCTCCCCCTGGATGATGGTATATTCATGTACCATCATAGAGCATCTTTTCCAAAGAGAGTGCTTCAGAGTCCTTGACGAGATCTTTATTGTTTGGCCCCTCATAATTTTGGCTAGAGTTACACTCATGATTCATGTAACAATACTTACATGAGACAGTGGCCTTTTGCTCTGGTAGATCCTTTGGTAGAAGGCGACTCAAGTAAGGCTTCAAGCGATAGCCGTTTACCTTCCTGGAGTGCTCTTTCCCATTCAAGTCCATAAGTTGATAGTAACTTGAATTGAAAGCCTTCTTGACTATGTATGGCCCCTGCCATCTTGTTTCAAATTTGGCATCAAAACGATTATCGAGTCAATTGTCATACCTTAGCACAAGATCTCCTTCATTGATGCCTTTGTCCTTCAGTTTCTTGTCAAGCTTCTCCTTTGTCTGTGTGGATTTCCTCTTATAGCACTCGTATGCTGCTTCTCTTTTCCACTCAAGCTCAGCTAAGGTAAGAAGTCGATCCATCCATGCTTCTTGATCATCTTGTGCTGATTTGCCATGAAGTCGCATTGTTGGAATGTTTAGCTCAATTGGCTGTAAAGCCTCTTGACCATAGACCAAGTGAAATGGTGTGAACTCCGTGGCTTCCCTATATGTGGTTTGATACGCCCACAAGGCACCATCCAAGAAGTCATCCCACAACTTTGTCTTGTTTTTCACCATCTTTCTAATGATGCCTGCAATGACACCATTAGCTTTTTCTACCAAACCATTTGATTGGGGATAGTAGGGTGTACTGTGACGATGTAGAATGTGAAGTTCTTCACAGACTTCTGTGAGCAATCCCTTTTTAAACCCTGGACCATTATCAGAAACAATCTCCAAAGGTGTGCCAAATCTACAACAAATGTGAGTGTAGACGAATTTGCTCACTGTCCTCTCATTTACCTTTGCCACACTCTGTGCTTCCACCCACCTAGTCATATAGTCTACAGCCACTAGAATGTAGTGTTTACCATTTTTTGTCCTAGGCAGAGGACCCATAGCATCAATGCCCCACTTTTCAAAGGGTCCATTTGCAAGCACGATTTGCCTTGGACCATAAACCAATCTTCTATTCCCATTTACCTGACAATTGTGACAACTTTTACACCAATGTTGGACATCCCCATGCAGACTTGGCCAAACATATCCCGCAAGCAAAATCTTCTTCACAGTTAATTCTTGGGCAAAATGACCACCACATGCTTCTTCATGCAAACCTTTTAGAATGGCTGTAATTTCCTCAATAGTTGGTACTCTTCTGCATACTTGATCCCTCCCTCTTTGATAGAGGGAGCCTTCTAGGAAGAGATATGCGCTTGCCTTCTTCATGAGTCTCCTCTTCTGAGCCTTCGTGAAGTCTTGTGGAAACTCGCCCTCCAAAATGTAGCTAATAATGGGAGTCAATGACTCCAATCCCTAGTATCTCGGTTGCTTGACAGTTGCTGCCACCATGATGACCTGCACTTCTTTCTCAACACATGTAACTACTTGCTGTGCAAGTAAATCGGCATCTTCATTCTGTTTCCTAGGAATATGATATAGTTGCACTTCTTCAAATTGATTAAACAATCTACGAATGGCATGAACTTTTGTCCGTAAGCTTTCATTCTTGCATGCCCAAATGCCTAAAATCTGTTTAACAATGAGAAGTGCATCTCCCTTTACCATGAGGCGTTGTATCCCTTGGCCAATGCACATCTTCAAACCATGAATTAGTGTGTCGTATTCTGCTTCATTGTTGCTAGCTGAACTTGGTAGATTGAACTTCTCTTTCATGACCACCTCTCCACTTGGGTTGAGCAACACTAGCCCTCCCCCTACTTTTCCTGTGGATCGACAAAAAGCTCCATCAAAGAACAAGGTAAAAGCATTAGGAATACTTTTTGGTGGTGGTAATGGTAGGGTCTTTACTTCAGGCACCTTAATCTCCTTTTCATGCACCCTATAAGTGAGAATCCCTATCAATTGTGCACGCACACTATCTTCTACCTTGAAAGAGTATTGAAACTCTTGCAACTCCATAATCCACTTTGAGATCCTAGTACTAAGATTCATTTGAGATGACACCCAAGGGAACAAATTCTCTGCGGTGAGAATTACAAAAGGTTTTGGGAGCAAGTAGGATCTAAACTTCCTTATCGCAAACATGAGAGAAAGCATCATGAGTTCTGCCTCCGTGTAGCCTCTCTCCAAAGCATTCATGACCCTACTAGAAAAGTAGATGGGTCGCATCCTGGTACTGTGGGGATCTTGTTGTAATAAAACTGCACCAATTGTTTTCTTCCCAACACTAGAGCTAACAAAGAATGTGTACTCCCAACATGGAGGCATGAGTGTTGGTAGCTCTGACAAAATGACTTTAATGTTACAAAAGTACTCTTCAGGCTCATCAGACCATGCAAATTCTACTTGTTGTGTCAACTTTTGCAAAGGATGAAGAAACTCCGAAGCTAAGTAAATAAAGCGTGACATATACTTCACTTTTTGAATGAATGATATGACCTCTTTGAGATTCTTGGGTGAGGGGAGCTTAATAAGAGCCTTTGCCTTTGAAGGATCCACCTCAATGCCTTTATAGGAAACCTTGTGACCAAGCAAGATCACTTCATCCTCAGCTATGTGACACTTGTCGGGGTTGAGTTGACCTCCCATGTCATAGAGCTTCTTTAAACCTTCTTCTACCCTTTGTAGATGCAATGATTTTGAGCTATAAATGCAAAAATCATCAATAAAAACCCTAATGGACTTTCCAAAGAATGCTTGAAACACCATGTTCATGAAGCGTTGGAAAGTTGCAGGAGCATTTGTCAGGTCAAATGGCATGACTCTAAAAGCATAACAACCCCAAGGAGTGATAAAAGTTGTTTTCAATTGATCCTCCAATGCGATACCTATTTGAAAGTAACCCGAGTAGCCATCACACACAGTGTACTTCTCATGACCAGCTACTTCATTTAGTATCTCATCCTGAAATGGGAGGGGAAAGTGATCTCTTTTTGTTGCCTCATTAAGTGGACGATAATCCACACATACCCTCCACTTGCTGTTTTTCTTAGGAGTGACAACAACGGGAGAGACCCACTCTGAATTCTCCACTGGATAAATGAAACCTGCTGCTAGAAGCTTTCTTACCTCCTTGAGTAGAGCCTGCTCCTTAATGACTCCTAGCCTTCGTAGCTTTTGAGCCTTAGGTGTGGCCTCTGACTTCAACTCAATCTTGTGTTGAACAACATCTACTCCACGCACATCGGTGTAGTCTTTAGCAAAAAGCCTCAGAAATTTCCTTAGCACACATTTGAACTCCTCTCTTTCATCCTTTGTAAGTGTTGTAGACAACATACCTTCTAACATTCCTTCATCTTCCACCTTTTGGTTCTCTTGGGAACCTACCTCTTCCAAACCTCGAGAAGAGGTCTCCTGGTTGTTTGGCTTAAACCTTACCCCCATGACTTCAATGGAGGACTCCTCTTCAGTAATGCTGCCGCTACTTTCTTCTTCTGAAGTGTTTTCAGTCCAATCTTCTTCCGTCTCACTTCGAGATGATTCTTCATGGATCTCCTCTTGGCGTTGTTCCTTCATGTCAAAGACAACCTTCTTGTGATTGTCATTCCTGCAAATTAGCTTTCCACTCTCCCAATCCTGCAAAGCTCGCATTTTCATTAGCCATGGTCTTCCTAGGATAAATGGGTAACCATTTCCCTTGGTAGACATGACATAGAAATCCACTACCTTCTTAATGCCAAAGGCCTCCACAAAAACATTTTTACAAATGCCTACGCACCTAGCCTTGCTATTGTTTGCCATTTTCACTTTGATTTCAGGTGTCTCATGGATGTGCATGCCTAGTCTTTGCATGAGCCCTTCTGTCATGATGCAAATTTGTGCACCCCCATCCACTAGACCTTTCCTAACCAATCTTCCTTTTATCTAACAATCTAGCACAGGTGTAATATCCTCGTTCATTTCAGCATGTGCAATTTTTACAACAGGAAAACTCTCTTTTACCTTTCTCCTAGTGCTAACTGCCTTTGTTAAATCCCTCCTAACTTGTGGGCATAATGCAAGAAACTAAGGCCATGAGATATCAGGACCCTTACCTCACATGTCTTCCAACAGGTTGTATGGAGCCATACCATGTCCAAGAGGGAAGTCTTGGAGATTGATACGACGTTGAGTCCTCTTAGCTTCCTTGGTCTCCTTTGCCTTCTTGCCTTGTCCATGGTCACTCTGTGATGGGACACCCTCTTTCTCTTTACCTTTTCCTTGGCCACGCTTAATGCCATTTGCTTCCATGTCAACCTCATTTGAGTTTGTCACCTCTACCACATGCACATTTGGATCTGGCAAAGGTGGAACTCCTTCTACCCCTTGTGGAGGTGGTCTTGGTCCATTTGGTCTTTGTAGAAGCCTTGGTTGTTGACTAGTTCCTTCACCTGCATTCATCACTGGGTAATTCAAGTTAGGTCTCCCTGGCTCCCCACGAGGCCAAGGACAATTATACATCCCATGTCCAGACTCTCCGCAATTCCAACATTGCAAGACTCTCCTAGGTCGTGGATCTCGCTCTTCAGACTTCTTTGCTTGTCCCTTTGGACCTACAGCTTGTGCAAGGTGAATTGACAGGCTGCTTAAAGATTCGTTTAACTTCTCAATTACTTCCGCCGTTACCTCAGGAAGCTCCCTCGATGTTGATGCTTGTGACTTACCTTTGGGTCTAAGACCTTCTATTGGAACCTCTCCCCTTAAGCACTTGAGTTTCCTATATTTCTCAGCAGCCCTAGTTTCAGCTGCATCAAAGGTAGTAGGTGCATCCGCCTCAACTTTTACCTTAAGGTCAAGAAAGAGTCCAGCTATGAACCTCTGCTTCTTTAGAAATTCTGCACCATCACCAGGGTTAGCAACATTTCGTATCCATAGAGCCCAAAGACGTAGAAACTCTTGCTTGTACAAGTAGTAGTCATCTAAGTCTTTTTGCTTATGAGAAACAATGTCTTGCCATAATTTTTGAGTGTTTTGGGGATCAAAGAAGTATTTCTTGAAACGATTCAAAACTTCTGTGTAATTCCCCTTAACTTCCTCAGGCAAAGAGTCAAACCAAGTGCTAGCATCTTTCCTAAGGACCACCTCAAACATTTCTACACGTTCTTGATCAGTTATTATCCTCTTGATATGGCAAGCCATCTTGAAATTCGCTAAAAATAATTCTGCATCCTCTCCAGGCTCTCCAAAGAAAAGAGGATACCCAGACATTTGGCGTTGGCTTTCCATTGAATTGATTTCAAAGTGACACCCGTTTTTGTTTTTCTTTCTTAAAAAGATTTACACAATAATGTTTTCTAGCTTGCAATCTATTCTACAACAAAATAAAGATATTCACATCAAACGACCTATGATAATCAATAAGAGGTAGGATGACAGGGTTTGGTGATGCGAGAATTTCTCCTACTCTTTGGGCACCAAACATGAACACCATACGTTGTTGAAAATGGATTTTCCTACTAATTGCAATGTTTATTCTAATGTGTGGAGTGAAATGGAAGGGGAAAACCTCTATTCCTGGGCCATTATCCATGGTCTATGCATGACCTAATGCTTAAAACAAAACAAAAATATAGACGTCCAAACTAAGGTCGTACCTAATGAGAGGCAAAATAAAAGGATTTACTGAAGCGTTTATCTCGGCCAACCTAAGAGGACCTAAAATTCTACGAATGACACGTTGAAATTGCAACTTAGTACTAACAATTATGTGTATCTTTTGCCTTGCAATGGGAATGAAGGGATCATACAAATTTTCGTGATTCATGCAAACTACTTGACTATGCTAAAGGTTGATTCTACACAAAAATACACAAGCCGTCCTCAGTGGGGGCACCAATTTGAAGCGGTCCGGGGCGGGCAACAAGAAGAGCAACCTCTAGAAACCCTTCAAGGCTCCCGTGCTGCTCAATTGGGTTGGGGTTGGAAAAAACAACAAACACACACACAAACCCGCAACCTAACCCTACACAAATTTGGGGGCACCACCTAGTTTTGGATGCGAACTAGGACGCGTAGAGAGAGAGAGAGAGAGAGAGAGAGAGAGAGAGAGAGAGAGAGAGAGAGAGAGAGAGAGAGAGAGAGAGAGAGAGAGAGAGAGAGAGAGAGATAGTGCTCGGGCTGCTTTGAAACGTATCGGCAATGATCAAGCAAACACAATTATATATGTAAGAAAGAGAGAGAAGGGGGGGGGGGGGGGGGTATTTGTTGCACTAATACCTTCTTACAAATCTGTCATGACCAATCAAAGTGATATTAGTATTTGTTCAACATAGCTTGAGTATATTACACCACAACACATCACAAGAAAAGCCACCCCACTCACTGTCTTAAGGCCAGGGGAGTCCTCTCCACCCTGTCGCCCTCTTACAGTATGTGAGATTTCTGGCTAAATTGATGACAACACTAGAGACAAGCTATCAAGAACTTAACAAAAAAAACACCAAGACACTTACACATCATTGTTGTCCATTACTTCACGTGGGAAGAGAGACAAAGTATCCAAGCTTAGTCCAAATCCACCCTCCTTGATTCAGCAAATGTTGGGCTTACACTAGTAGGAGAAATGATAGATTTCCTACTCTCAATTGAGTGATCACTCTCTCTCTTACAATGGCATAGAGTTCCCTTGCTAATCTCCTATTACAACACATGCACATGCATAAGACAATGAGCTTCCACTCAAGAGCTCCTTCTAGAGAGGTTGAGCTTGGCTTCTCAAGCTATAGCATAGTGCTCTTGCTTATGGCTCCCCCTTTTGTGCTAGCTACACCCTCCTTTTATAGCAATTTTGAAGGCTAGGGTTACTCCTCTAACCATGGTTGGGTTAGATTTTCAACAATTTATCTAATTTCTTTTGCTTGGAATTATCAAGAAGTTGGTGGGGAAAGAGAGAGGAGAGAAATGGAGGTGATAGGACTTTTCATAGTGGGTTAGTGTTAGTAGAGTTAGTATTAATTTACAAATGGAATTGGATATTTACAAATGGAGTATCCATGTAGGATACAAATAAGGAAGAAAAACTCTTAAGAGGTAAGAAAAGGTGGATTTCTTACAAGGTTGATGCTCCAAGTGTCTTGAGTAGGGCCAATTTTGACGCTTGTTGACGGTCCACTAGCTTTGACGGTACATTTTTTCTCCACTCTTGACCTTCCTTGAGAGACAAGGTAATTGAAGCTGAGTAATCAACCACCATGATGCTGTCTTTTAAGAGAAGAGGCTGAATTTTGTGGTTTTTTTGATAGATATGGGTAAATTGGAGGAGGAAAAATGAGACTAGGTGGTCAATTTTGGAATGGAATTGTGTGTGGGAGGTATGAGTTCACCATGGTTTCTCTTATTCTTCAAGGTTGAGGAGAAGGTGAGTAGGGTGCAGAGAGGAGTGGTGAGAGAGGTGGGGATGATGAGTGGAGAAGTGTGTGTGAAAGAGGAAAATGATAAAGTGGAAGAGAGAGTGTGGTTGCATAGCATGGGAAAACTGGGGTCCACTAATAAAATCATAGCTCACAGCTCGTAGCTCAAAAAAATATGAAAAAATTTGAGGCAAAAGTTCAGCCCACGAGCTACAACTTTTGTTTGTATCACCTTTTCAAATTCGGAGAGCAAGTGAACTTTAAAAATTCAGCAAAACCGACTGTTTTTTTCCACTGCACAAAGTCCTTGTGGGGTCCTTCTTTGGATGATTCTTTTGAATACCTCCAAGAGTGGGCCCTCCATAGTGTATGTATGCATGCCACCTACCCTTGACCTTATTTGGTAGGTCTATAATTGAAGATATTGTTGAGATCATGATATAAGTGAATAGTACAACTAAGAAAATCAAATATTGAGGGGTCTAAAAATATATGTACATGTCAAATATAAATAATATAGGTGGAAAAAATATAAAGGGGTCAAAATAAATCTCTCTCATCATAAGTCTACCATAAAAAAAAAAATATTTTTGATGGTATAATTTATGAGAGTAATAGAGAATAGATGTAGGAAGGAAAAAAATCACAATAGTGAAAAAATATACACATAAATAGAACTAGTTTTTTTGGTTTTTTGTTGGGATGGAGTTACACCAAAAATAAGAGAAGCTTGCATGAGATTATTTTTATATGGAATAAAGAGTATGCAAAATGGTAAGAAAAAATATGGTGATGGTGAGTCAATGTACATAGCATAAATAACACATTCTACGTAGAACTATTTAAATAAATACCAAAATAATTACGAAAAATATTTTTATTTAGGCCCTATATACAATGCAATATTTACACACAAATGGGCCATAATATACTTATATTTTTTATTTTTTTATTTTTTTGGCTCAACTAGCCCAATGACTAGCTAATTGAGGGTTTTTTAAGAAGATATGGGAAAAGTCCCGTGACTCACGCACGCCTATGTACAGTGAAATGGTAGGGATAGCCACAGTGTTTGGGTGATTTTGGTAGGGTGAGGTAACTCACTGTGGCAATTACAAAGAGCCGAAAAAAGGCTATCAACAACTAAGGCTGTTCCTTTGCCTTTGTCCATTGTCTTTCTATTGGTTTCTTCAGTAAGCAGACTTCCTTCTACGGCTGCTATGTTCAAACCATCTGGAGGTGCAGAATTAATCAAAGATGTGCGAAAAGTGTCCCAACTTTCCGGCAATGTGATCAACAGGAACATAGCTCTAACAGGTTCATCAAACTTGACACCTTGAGCTGACAACTGACTATAGATTGTGTTGAATTCATTCAGATGATTGGACATAGGTGTCCCTTCTTTCATATTGAAGTCAACAAGCTTCTTAAGCCAGTATACCTGTGAAGCTGCACTCTGCTTCTCATAAAGATCACTCAGCTTTAACCATGCTTGATAAGCCGACATCTCATCTGCTACATTGAAGTAAACGCTTTCTGCCAAAGTCAGCATAATGGTAGAAAGTGCCAATTCATCCATTTCGCTCCATTCATCTTCGTGCATATCTTCTGGTTTTATCCCCTTGAGCTTTATAGGTTTTATCTGCTTCTTTTGTACCAACACGTTCCAAATCTGCTTCTTCCAGAATGGGAAATTGGTTCCATCCAGCTTCTTGATATTGTAAAGAGCAGTGTCCTGTGATCCAGCCATAGCTATGCTTCACAGTAGTTTACTTTTCTGGGAAAAATTCGGCAGAGTTTCCCTTGTAAACTGACCTCTGAACCAATATCAACCTGTCAAATGAACCAATAAAGCTTCAGATTCTGCAGAAATTTTGGCAGAGTCTCCTTTGTAAACTGGCTCTGGTGTACTAAAACCAGACCAAAAAATAGCTCAAAAAACACTGTCTCTCTGACACTGTAAGCTGCGGGTAAACCTGTCCTGCACCTGTACTGTCTCTGACTGTCCTGTCACTGTCTTGTAAGCATAGACTGCGACAATGCCTCAATGGCAGTAAAGCAAAGATGCAATCCCAACTGTCTAACTCACAGTCAATACATCCTAGCTGCCTATCTAAGGGTGCTCGAGGGATCGCTCCAAGACCAGTATCACCGAAAGGATCTCAACATTCGAGAATCCCCCAGCTCAATAAAACCTCACTTGACCCTCAACAAAGGCTGCAGTAAATCTGACAGTATATAGACTTCCCACAAAGTCATACATCCACAAATTTCTCACTATATGCTGTAACCGCTGCGGCGGTTGTTTGCTGCGTGACTCACAACCAGCAAACCCTCAACAGACATACATCATCTCTGACAATACATCCCATGTGGAAGTACCTGCAATGTCAGGATGAAATCTGGAATATCAAGCAGCAAACACAAGCTACCTGATGAACTAGTGGATGTCGCCTACGGTCTGTGTGTAGATGCGTCCATGTCGTATGTGACACGCCTCCAAGAACTGTGCGCCGTCCTTCGATGTGTAGACAGCCACAAATCAACACTCTGGGAGTGTCGATATCCTCAGCAATTACAGTCGTAGGCCGAAAACCCCAAATTTGCAGAGTCGGATCTGCACCCGCCGAGACCACATAGTTGAAAATGGCCTGCGCAGACCTTTGTCGAAGCCGAACGGTGGCCGAGATGACCTCAGAATGAAATTCTGACAACACCGAGCCCTTCGGGCCATCCCACAAGATTTGGGGCTGTGTCTTCGCCTGTCGAATGTCACTCCAATCTGAGCTGGTGACTCTAGCCTCCTGCAGTGCTTCCTCGAGCCAGGAGTACGAGCAGAAGTGCGATGCGAGAGAGAGTGCGAGAAGAAGAGCATGACGATATGGTGAACTCGCTCTACTATAATGTGTAGAGCATAGTGAGTTCTTATTAGGTTTTTACAAAAGAATATGTGTACATACCTGGCGGCCCGCCCACTTACCTGGGCGACCACATTGGGCTTTATACCCCAACATGGTATACATGATCTACAGAAGGTAGGGAACACATATGTGAAGAAAAAATTTGAAAAAAGTGTCATTTTAGCATACTTGGTGAGTCTATCGCGATAGACTAAGAACCCAGTGATAGAAACTGATTTTTTCAAAAACCTCTGTGGCATAGCTTGGAAAGGTGCTATCAAGGACACATAAAAATTTTGAAGTCATTTGGACATCAGAACGTGGGTCTAAGACCATTTGAGAGGATTCATCTTGTAGAAAACACCAAATCTGGTCTAACTGACAAAGTAAAAGTTTAAAACAAGTGAAAATTGGTAGGAGGACTAAGGAGAGGTATTGGAACACAGTGGTATAGTCAAAGTTCAAGTTTGACCTATAAAAGGGGTACTTGCTCAGTCTATCGCGATAGACTCAAAGCAGGGACAAACAAATTGAAATTTTCAAAACCCTCTGGAGCATATCTTGTTTAGCCTCTCAGGAGGTTACACCCAAAATTTGGTGGATTTTGGACATTGGGAAGTCATCCTAGGTCTATTTTCTAGTGATCAGATAGACTAAGAATTCTAGAGTTGGAATTAGAGCCTAAGAAAAAGTCCAAAACAAGTGAAAATTGGTGAGCAAGGTGTGCAGAGCATAGGGAACACAATGGTGAAGAGAAATCTGGAAAATTTTCAAAACTGAAGAACTTGGTGAGTCTATCGCGATAGACTGGGGCTTTTTCACAAAAATCGAAATTTTTGAAAACTGACCTTAGAGCCTTGTTCTACATGTTGTTGTGAGCCTATGGTTAAATTTTTGAGTAAATTTGGAGTATTGTAAGTGCATCTAAGTGGATTACTTCACAAGATCAGAAAAGAGACTGTTATTTGATGCAAGTTACAAAGGAAAAGTATTCCAAATTGGTTGAAACTTGATGACTAGTATCTCAAGAGAAGGGGGAACTCAAATCTGTGAAAACAGTTGAAAAACTGTATCCCAGTAACACTCTGGTGATTCTATCGCGATAGACTCAGAAACTCACTGTAGAAAATTCAAGATTCAAATTTGACTTCATATTTGGGTTCAGAAGGCCCATTATACCCTGTACACAAAGTTTGAGTGCATTTGGACATCTGAAAGGGGTACTTGGTGAGTCTATCGCGATAGACAACTGAGGAAAAAAAATTTGAGAAAATATTTTGAAACCAAGTATACCACTGGGTTTATCATTGCCTAAGGAGGGTTTATCATTGCATAAGGAGTGCACACACCAATTTTGGGCTCAAACTGACCACTTGCAAAAACATCAGATAGAGCAACTTTCCAAATTACATCTCACTGTTTTGTTCATAACTTTCACATACGGACTCCGATTCCAAAAGATTTTTTATCAAAACGTAGCTTGAGAGCAGCACTATAGATCTTAGAGTAAAATGACCAAAATGGTTGCCAATGGCATCATTTTGGTCAGTTTTGAAAAAAACGTTGTTTAAGGCCTCAAAATGCATCCGGAAGTCAGGGGTGTCTAAAACCGACAATTTGAGAGAATTGTGAGAAAACGCTCACGGTTTTGGATTTTCCCTAACCAAAACACTTGAACACACTAAGAGAGGTATTACCACAGCAAGCTAGATCTGTTAAGCCTAGAAGTCATGTCTACATCAGACTCAAACTCAGACTCAGACTCAGCTTATACAAGCACATGGATTGCAGGGATAGATGAGCACCCGCCCAGAATAGATCTTCCAAACCTACAGTACATAAAGACCAATTTTGTGGAGAGAGTTTGGACGTATAACCATGAAAGTGAAGGACTATATAGGTATATTAATGGAAATCAATTCAACCTTTACAGTTGCTTAGAGCCTTACCCAGATGAGCTGACAGAGTACAAGCTCTTATATGTCTATACATACGAGGTCGACCAACAATGGACATCTTTATTTGTTGACAAGTATGGACGAGAATATAGAGCTGTAGAAAGCACAAATCCGCGAAGCAAATTAGAGATGAGTGTATATTTGGTCAATGAAGGACCTCAGATACATCCACAAAACACACGAACTTCTAAGAGAATTCCGAAGATGGGACCACCACCTGGATTTCCTCCTAGAGCGATAACGAGAGATGAAACGATACCAGAGAAGAGTATGGTTCCATACTTTGCACCCCAAAGTATAAGACCATCTCAGCTAAGAAAATGGGTAAATAGAAAGTACAATGGCATAGGAGACCCATACGCCCATGTCTCGGCTTTCAAGTAAGTCCTACGAGCAGAACGAGTAGAGGACTTCCACATGCAGTATGAGGGGTTTGGACTTACATTGGAGGACAATGCACAAGCATGGTTTGAACTATTGAACCGGAGAGAGTTCACAACCATTGAGAAAATGTTGGATGAATTTGCTCAAGAATTCACCAAGAGAGGCATAAAACATAACACCCTTCCTAAGATTCAGGAATTTAAACAAGGCGAAACAGAAACATTGCGACATGCAATACTGCGTTTCAAGCAATATGTTTCTAGATGTCCTACCCAAGAGTTACCCACGCCAGAACATTAGATCCTATGCTTCATCAGAGGGCTTAGGAATGAGAATCTCCAAAAGGACCTATACATGAAAAGATACCAAACCTTGGAAGAGGTGGCCAAAGCGGCAGTTGACCTAGTTGACGATTGAAAATTCTATGAAGATGTTCAGAAGAAGATGAATGATGCGAGTGAGAAAAAGAAAACCGCTGATCTTGAGGATCAAAGAGGGAATCTAGGACAAAACCAAGTAAATGTTGAGGAGCAAATCATAGAGAATGTGATGCAACGCATCAACCACTCTGACAGAGTACCAGTCTATAGAGTTCCTCAACGACGCAGGTGCAGGACATGTGGAGGGGACCATCCGATGCAACATTGTCTTGATTATAGACCTAAGACTCCACCAGGGTTTGAGCATGTTATGTCTCAACCTCCTAGATATCATCCTGTAGCAGAACAAGTGTTCTTAAGTGAAAGACTCATAGCTGCTAGAAATGCATATGTGAATCATGAGCTTCAAATAGAAAGATATGTGGTAGATCAGGGGCCACTTCAAGGTCAATATCAAGTATTGCCACAACAACCAATACGTCCATGTGACAGATGTGGTAGTAGTGATCATTTGATTAAGGATTGTCCACACCATGATATCATGATAAATGTATATTGTAATGAGTGTGCAATCATACATATGATTTTGGATTGTCCTAAGAATCCAAGAAATAAAGGTAAAATGAAACCACATGTTACCTTTCCTTCTACCAGCAAATCAGAGAAAGAACAAGCCGCAACAAAAGGAGAGATGACAACAACAACAGAGCAAGAAACAATTGCAAAAGAACAGGTGCTTAAACAACAAGAAGATGAAAGTAAGCAAGTTGCTCCAGTAAACGTTGTCACAAGAGCACAAGCAAAAGTGCAAGAGCAGAAGTCTACAGATGGAGAGACTAGTAAGAGTTCCAAAAGCCATAGAAACTCTAGACGAGCAAGAAAGACTAGAATGAAAGCGATACTAGAAAGGGAGAAAGAAGAAGAAAAGGTTGTTACAGCTGAGTTGGAAACAACTCAAGAGCAACAGACACAGCAAAGGGAAGTTGAAACCCTTAAACCAGCTGAAGCACCCAAGAGTGCTAGTTCAGGAGGATCTGTCCTAGTGGACAAAGTGAATGAGACTTTAGATGCGATTTTATAGGCTTATGAGGCTAGATTGGCAAATAGACAGACCTTAGAACAAAGATGGATGACTTATCCTTATCCTGAACTAGAGAAGTAGAGGCTAGAAATGTGTAAGCAGCTCATTGAAACTTCTCAAGCATTGCTAGAACCACCTCCACCAGAATTGAAAGATAGGATAGTCACCCCAGTGCACAAAGATGAGAGCATTAAAGTAGACGAATTGCCTAGAGAAGAGGTGGATCATAGGGAAGAACCACTGCCAAGGTCGCAAGACTCGAGGGTAGTCCAAAATACAACAGATGAATCAATGAGGGATTTCCCACCTTATGTTCCTATAGTTGAGGAGCAGTGGCCAGAGGAGTTATGGAAGGCTGTCCGAGATGCCCAAAAAAGAGAAGAGGATGCTGGACCAGCACCATTTCTTGAAATCAAATTAGATAGACCACAAATGAGTGTTGATGCGAAATCATATCATGGTGACGTAGGATCGATAGCCTCCGAAGACAGTAGACCTGCATCGTTAAGAACTTTGCCACAGTACATGGGAGATTTTGAGGCAAAGTCTGAGATTGTGATAGTTCTATGACAGAGGCTAGGAGGGACAAAAGAATTGTACACAAAAATTTTGACTGACTTGCTATCCACGCTAGTGAAGTGCACAATTACGTTGGCAGAACTTTTGAAAATCAGGCCAAGTATGTGGATGGATATAGGAAAATGCTTGGAAAAAATTGGGATCAAAAGCCCGTTAAGGTTCCTGGAAAAAGAGCTAGATGAGATCGAGAAGCCTAGATCAAATGTAAGACCGGTATCTCTGAACAAAGTAGGAGAGTACTGTGAAGGAGAAGATGGTAATGCCACTTTACCTGTCGACTACAATGGGATTGAAACGAAAGCTATACTTGACAGCGGAGTAGGAATTGCCATAGCAACAAAACGAATTTGGGAGAAATGGGGTAGGCTCGCCTTTAGAACAACCAAAATAAAATTACAGTTAGCTGATGGGCATGTGGAAAGACCCATGGGATTGCTAGAAGCTATAGTGGTGTCTTCTTGTGGTATAGAGTATGCGCATACTTTTGTCATAGTTGACTTTGGCAAGAAAAATAACTATGAAATCATCCGTGGAAGACCATTCATGAGGCAACTCAAGATGGTACAAGATTGGGGTTATGATTATCTATATTTGAGACATGCTGAAACCAGAGCACGTGTAAATATGAGAAATCATAGTTACCAAGATGTAACTAGAACGCCCGTGGAAGATTTTGATTCTTCAACACAAAGTGGATCAACAGACCATCCGTGGATGGGCAAAAAGAAAGAAATCTGGATGTGCGGAGCATCGGAATGTAGTGACTTTGGGAGAAATGAGAATTCCTTAGAGAGGGTCTTAGAAGATGATGCTTACATAAGAGAACCTTTTCCGGAAGAGGCGTTAGAACCGCTAGAGTGGACTCAGATATTGGCTACTTTGGATGTCTGTGTTAATGAGACCACACCAACAAAATTTTGCGATGAGAATGGGTATGACATAGTCCCCTACTACATGCTAAGGGTTATGGGTGAGACAGATGACGAATCTGAGTATGAGTTCGAAACAGGGTTATCAGCTATGGGGATAACACAAAACTAGATACCTAGCCCGAATACTGGTCATATAAAAATAGGTTCTCTTTGCGATCAGTGTGCGATAACACACTTGACTACAAACTATCCAACTCGAATGCATAGTACAAAGGAGGAGCCGCAAGTCAATGAAGCAAAGTTGCAGGAAGAAGGGCTAAGATCCAAAGAAGATGCTTCAGGTCCAACACCTACAAATGTGCAATATGAAGACTTGGAATCAATCAAAGAAGAGGTGCAGCAAGTGACAGGAAGTTCAGACACTATTGGTGACATTTCAACAGCTGAAATCGAGGAAGAAGAGCCTATGACTCTACAGGAACCAAATGTTGATATTGTCTCTCCAAAAGACATATCAGAGGAAATGGTGGTCAAGCAGGAGCTAGAACACACAGATGAACTCAGAAGTGTGAACAATGAAGAAGAAGATGACAAGGAGTCCAGGCCAAAGATTGCCCAAGTCACTCAAGAGAACACAGGCAATCTAGTACCAAAGAAGATCAACTTTTTGCTAAGTGCACAAGACGGAGTCAAGATGAATTTTATGGCAGAAATTGATACAAATTCCACAACTAATGTCATGTCATATGGCATGTGGTTACTTCTAGGTAAGCCAAAGCTTTATGATATTCAATTAAAGGTTAATCTCTCACCCGAAGTAGATGTTATAAGTATGGGGATTGCAGAAGCTACTCTCCAACTACACTCACTAAATGTCAAAGAAAAATTCTTGGTGGTAGATTCTCGACAAATGGGAACACACTTGATTTTGTCCAAGCCATGGGCACAAGTCTTGGAATACGAGCATGAATCTTCAACAATGGTCATCACGACAAGCTATCAAGTGGCAACAGAGGTCAATCCTACAACAGTTCAAAGATTCTTAGCTATTGAAAAGGGCAAAGCTAAAGTAAGCCCATAGTATCTAGCCCAGCCAATGCAAGTGCAAGACAAAGCCTCTACATCAAAAGCCAAACCATCAACAAAACAATGGAAACCCAAGCAAAAAGTCTTATCAACCAAAGTTTCCATCGCCCAAAAGTCTCCAAAGGAAGTCAAAACAGGTCAACCAAGTGCTAGTATCCAAGGCACAGATTGAAGTTAATGATCCAATTTGGATACAATCACAGGAACAACCTCAACAAGCAAAGGTAACAGGATGGATCACATCAAGCGAGTCAATTATTGCACAAGGCTATAAGAAAGGAAATTCATATGTTTGGGTCAACAAGCCCAAGATAATAGCCTGGTGATATCCATCCCATGACAACCACTCAGTCAGGAATCAACAAAGCCGTCAACGTCAATCACATAACTCAACCAAGAGAAAGGACAGGTACAAAAAGCAAAAGAGAAGGTCTTCCACTGGATAAACCATACGACAAGTTTGGGTAATGAAATCAGAATTCTACCAGACTACCCAACAAATTCAAGTGAAGATCACCTCCAAGAAAGTCCAAAGATTCATTCCAGTCGAGTTACTCGAAGCACAAGGATTCTATGAGGTTAACTTTCAAATCTGGTTACCTAAGGTAGTAGCTTATCAAGAAATCACCAAGGAAAAGCAAGAAACATCAAGAAATGAAGAGCAGCCACCCGCTATACCCAAGAGTACTACAACCTATAGATGGATCCCTCGTCAATTACTACAAGAGCAAGGCTTTTACAAAAGTAACAGCCATATTTGGAAATTAAAGAAAAGGTACCATCAAGTCAAAGAAGAAACAAGGCAAGTGGCAAAGGACATCACACTAGGCCCAAGAACAATGTGGGTTCCAAAATCCGCGACTGAGGCTCAACAACAAGAAAGATACACAAATCCTTTATAGCCTCTTAACAGCAAAAAGAAAGCAACGGTAAACGCGGAGGTCACAGCTTTGAAGAACACTATCTGGAAGAAGAATAAGACTTCATCAACCATTGCTTCAACATCAATACCTGTCTCATCAAGCAACCACAATTTGCTACCAAGGAATGAAGAGCAGATATATGCCAATGTATTGGACAACATGGCATCTCAAACAGAAACTAACGAGAAAGGCCTAAACATCAAAAGCATATGGAATTGGATTTCAGGCCGTGATCAGGTAAGTCCAAGTCGCCATTAAACTTACATGGCATAAGAGTCTAGAGTTGGGCAGCTAAGCCACTAAATGAGCGAAGTGTCAGACCCAAGATTCAAGTTAATATTTTTCTGTGGTCTATGAGTCTAGCTAATAGGTATAAGATCAAGCTGGAGAGTTGAGAATACATAAAGTCATGTCGCTCATGCTAGAAGAGGTGAGCATAAGAGTCAAAGTCCATATAATATATAACGTGGAGAAGGCGGAGTAGTCCAAAACAAAAACACTGACGCACTTGACACAGTGAGGAAGAGTGGAGAAACCTCGACAGCAAAAACCCTTCTTGTGAGTAGTGAAAGATTTTGAAGCACTCATGCTATATGTTTTGCTCGCTACACTAACTCCATGAAGAACCCATCAATACTCTTCTTTCACACCGCATCTTGTTTAACATGCATAACTATGTGCACGCATATAGATGTCCCATTATTGGACATATGCATTAGGCACTCTTTTTTATTCCACCCATGCACTTACACAAAAAAAATGACGATGACCAAGCGAAAACAGGTTTTATAAGCCTTTGCTCAACACCAATGACTCTGACTTCAAGCTACTAACACTTATCCATGTATATCAAGTCCATACTAGTAGCCATATGTACTTTAACTCAGCATAACTCTATAACATCAGAACCTAAGTACATATAGCCTCGCATTTAATTATGACTAAAGACATTTTTTCCCACAGGTTTTTTCCCTTTAGTCTTATCTAGGTATCCAAGACCTTCATTTTGTATATACGCTACATTTTACTTTTACTCTTTTATTTTTTATAACAACAAAAACAAGAAGAACCACGCTATCCCCACACTACTAATTGCAAATCTACTGACAAGTCAAAAGGGAGAGGCCAAAAAACAGCTTGACAAAGCTTCAAGTTAACTTACAGGTATGACTTCCAGATAACAACCACAGGAAAAGAAAACTACAGCTACAATGAAAACGAACAGTTGCACCAACAAGTCGATACAACCTCATGCAATTCAAGATACAACAACCAATTGGAGGGGGAGAGTTCCAGGCTTCAGATACACTATAGGTATAACTTCAAGGCAGATTTAACATCACGCAAAGCAACCAACTACAGAAGAGGCTGCCACAACAACTTCAACCAACACCAAGACATCAAGAACTCGTCAAGGCCAGCAAAGACATAGGGTCTTGTCGGGGACGACAAGAATTCGGAGGGGAAGAGTGTTGAAAGGACACCCTTTCAACAACGTTTCCACAAAGATTCCTCAAAGATTCTGTAAAGATTCCACATGAAGATGGTGATGAAGTAATGAAGATGAAGATGGATGCTGCAACATGAAGATACGAGTTCATGGACGTCATCGAATATCCCGTTATTATTATTTTGAGCCATTACGATCACTTTTGTAATGTTTACGGGAACCTCATATTTTAAATCGGCACTTGTATTTTGATCGCAGATGCTTGTATCATGAGTAAAGCCAACTCAGTTTCTTGTAATTAAGCTATGTAGAAGCCTAGGGACAATTCAGGTCATTTGGCCGGACATTAGGTTTGAAGGCTTTGTATATAAGCTGAAACCTAAGGCTTTGTAAAAAACACATTACGTTATCTCAATTAATATACAGTCGTGGGTTCTGCAGCACACAGTAGTGAGCTTCACGCACACACATTGTCGCGCACACTAATCACATTGCAAATATGAGAGTAGGAGCGTGTTAGCATCGAGGAGCTCTCCGCGTCGACGCAAGCAATGCAAGCCAAGGACCACATCGCGAGCCCACCTGCTATGAGCTATATTTGGTCGTAAGTACCTCAAACGAAATCCGTTCCGAATAATTGAGTAGTCGTTAGAATCAGGGCGAGAAGCTCTTCGTGTTGATGTCTTTGTAGATCAATTCAGGACACTTTGGAAATTTCTGTTTTGAGTCTATTGCAACAACGATTGGAGGTCTTACAGTTATGGTTTTCAGGGTTTAGGTGTTTGGCCATATAGGATATATCCTTGTGAGTCTTGCCCTCCGATTTTGAGTCATTCTGATATGATTTGAGACTGTTTCGAGCTTGTAGTGTTTCGTAGGATGCGTTGTCTGTTTCTTTGCTTTATGGTAGTGTTGTGGTAGGATTAGTGACCGTAGAGTGTTGTTCGTGTCTAGCTCAGGGTTGACAACCCAGAGATTTCCTCCATGCCCTAGTCGGGTAAGCTACGTCCTCGAATTGACAGTTTGTTGGTCTGTGTTCTCGCTGTGCTCCATCATCCGTCGGGGCGTACCCGCTAACACAGGCCAAAACGTAAATGAAAGTGGGTTCAGTGAAAGGATATTGGGTAGTTGCATCTCATCATTCGGTCAAGGATTTTTCCGCCGGTCTTCGAATCAGACGGTGGATTTTTCCAACAGTTTTCGCAGCAGACGCTGTAATTTTCCACTCAGGGGTTGGTGTCACTTGGCTAGACGACCCTTGGAATTGCAATTACCAGGGTGTCAAGCACTATACAACCCGGCACTAGAAGAATCAGACGGTGGATTTTTTCAGTCCGACTTGGTGTCTCTTGGCCGGATGCCCCTGGAATTACAACTATAGGGGTGCCAAGCACTCAACGAGCAAAATTCTAGAAGAATCAGACGGTGGATTTTTTTCTCTGAAATTTTGGAATCTTGCCAAATTTCAAGAAAGGAGGGAAGGATGTAGATGGCAAAGACAGTCTCACTGGGTGGGAACCGGCTCCTGTGAGACGAACAGCGGATCAGTCAAAAATTACCAAGGCAATTACCACAGTAACTCCCAAGGCATATAAATAGGACCCATTACATTGCAATCGGGTTGGAATTAATTGGGTTGGCATTTGTCGTTTGTACTTCTGCTTAGCTTTTGATTCATAATCCTTAGTTTCCGAGTTGTTCTTGAGCTACATCATCTTTATCTGTAATCTTTCATCTGTAATCCTAAATATAGCAGTCCAGTGTACTTCAGTCATACATACTTTGTACTCATTCACTCTGTATCTGAATGTGGATCTAAATCTGAACATCATTCTCAGTACTTCAGTCTGTTTCTCATTTCAGTAGATGTATTCCAGTTTAGTTTTTAACTCCTTTTTCAGTTCTACTGCTTGAACGAACACATCACCAGTAGCTGTAAACTTCTAACACTGGAATCAGCTATCTAAAGCGATCAGCTCCAATTTTAGCCCGTTAGGGTTTTCACCATGTATTTCTTTGTCGCTTGGCCTCTCTCTGGAGCTGGCAGCCTGGGGAAGTTAATCCAAGTTAGCCTCTTATTTTGTAGTGCTTCATGCACTTGCCATGTCCTTACTCTGGGTACAAGACAAAAGGTTGGATCTCTTTGAAGGGCTGCAGGTGCTCTTGTGAACAGAATCAGGTATCTCGGATTCTTGTTCAGCCAGCTTAACCTCCACTTTGGGTGGTCATTATCTGCGCCATCTTCTTGCATATCTTTGTACAGTCTTTCTCACATGAAAAATTCCACTTTGATGAGAAGGTACGAAAGGGATTGTTGGTACCATTGAGCGTTGATCTAATTAGGAGTGAGTTGAGTGACGTTGACAGAGTGTAAAACTCTCAACTCCCAATCCATTCCGGCTTTCCACTGCTCATCCACCTCTAGGGTGATCTTCTCCTTCAGTGTGTCTTCTTCAGCTTTTGACAGCTGGACCATTGGCATTGTGTCTTCATCCGTGATGTTAATCTAAAAATCTTCATCGCCACTCGGCTCTACTGTGGACTGTGTCTCAAACTCAGCAAATGAGACTGAGGGTATGTCTATCTATGGCGGCTCTCAAGTGCCTGCCTCTTCCTACGTGTCTGGTTTTCCATCTCTGAGGAGTTGATTAATTCGCTTGAGTTCTGCTATCTCCTTTAGGAGCTTCTCCTCTCTCTGAACCCGCATCAATGCCAGGTCCCTACGTTGTGATTGTTCCAACTTTAATTCCAATTCCAGGTCTTTGTTTTTCTTCTCGAGTGCCTTGTACACTTCGTCAGTTCCTTTGATTGAGGCCACGACTAGATTTTCTATAATTTGCCATAAGAAAACGGCATGATCATTGATCCTCTGTTCAGAATACTGCAGAGAAGCATTGGCAACATCTAATTGCACTTAAATTTTTTGAGCTAACAGAGATGTCGTAAGAAGTTCATTCGTAACTTCTGTCAGCTGCTCGTGTTTTGCTTTGCAGGCATCAGATAATTTGGTGAGTAGATCATCTAACTCCTCCATTTCTTTTTGTTGCCTATCTCTGGCTAACTGATGTTGTTCCGCTTCTGACCTCAGCTCTTGCATCTACCTTTGAAGATCGATGATGATAGTCATCCTATCATCTAGCTCTCTTTGGAGAGTGTCAATCACCATCTCAAGTTCTTTGGCCTTCGTGCTACGGTTTAGTGCTGCTGAGCGAAGTCTCTCCGTCATTTATTGCATCTACTGTGCATATTCATTGACTTGGACTATTACCTCGTCATTTGATTGCCACTCCTCCTGTCTTGTGAGTTGAGATGTGCCTGCAGCCTCATGTGTGGCTTCACGCTGCGTCGTAACTACTGGTGGTTCTTGTGTAGAGGTAGATGGTCGGTCTTCTTTTTGGGATCCTGAGGCTTTGATGCCTCGGCAATTTCTGGCTGAGTAGACGTAGAGGGTGTTGGCTCCGACCTTGTTGTCTCTTCAGGTGCCGGCCTTTCTTCCTTCTCTGGCTCAGGTTCCGTCTCATGTGCAGTGGTAGACTCTTTTTCCGAATCTTCTTCTTTATCAATCTCTTGTTTAGATCCACTTGCCTTTTCCTCTTCTAGCTTTTGAGTATCTTCTGTGGCCTTCTCCTGTTCCCGCTCGGCTTCTTTTTCTTTTTGTCCGTCAGGGTGGTCAACCTCTTGTGCATATTCTATTTGTTGGGTGGACTGAAAATATTTCTCTTTCTCAGGCTCCGCTTCTTTATTGGTGTCTTTGCTTGCAGGTGATGGTGGTGGGCTAGGCATGGGATGGTCTTATTGTTATGTAGGCGGTGAGCCCGCGGTGAGGTGGGTCAAGGAGATCCATAACTTTGTTCTTGTCTTGCCGTTTCCTCGGCTTGCCTTTGGTCTTCCGCCTCCTTATCTTTCTTAGCAGCTTCTTCTACCTCCTTCAGCTTTAGAGCTTCAGCTTCTTGATACATTCTTTCTAAACGTTCTGTTGGATCATCCGCCTCTTTTCTTGTATGCTGCTTCGTTCGAGGGCCTTTAAGTTCAGAAGGTACCCTTTTTTTTGGGTCCTTCCCTTGTGCTTGCCTACTGCGCTGGTATGCCTATTTCTCTCTTTCAAAGCGCGCTTGTTTTTGAGATGGCTCTTCTTGGTGTGCGGCCACAACTTTTCTTTGCATCTCTTCTCTCCGAGATCTCTTTTCTTCATTGTTAGAGCTCTCGCTGTTGTGCCATTGCAGCGAGCTATCATTTGACTCTTCATTAGATTTATATGATCTTTTACCTGACCTTGTAGCTCTTGAAGAGGGTTGTGCTGTCAATATCCATGTGTTCTGATCAGGGACAGGCGGTAGGTTGTTGGCCATGCCAATGGCATGATATGCTATTCGAGTCAAGACCTGGCGCACCTAAGTACGTGATTTTGCCTTCCTTCTTGGTGCCCTACAAGGTTTTCAAGACCTATTGCACGTGGTCCACTGCTTGTCTTGTTGTCGACTTGAGAACCTAAGTGAATGTGGTGGCCACGGCGTGATTTAGTGTAGTGTACCTTGGTGGCCTTTTTGCCAAGAAATGGAAGTGCTGGTAGTACAAACGGGCTGGCTCTTCCACAGCTTGTTTGTGAATAAGGTCAACGAATGTAGTCGCAGCTGCCTCTTTGATAAATGTGCCTGCGGTTTTTCTGTCCCTTGCTCGCATGTTCATTCCTTCTGTGGGCAATCGAAGTGCCTTTGCCACTATCTCTTTAGTGATCACTACTTTGACCTTGTTCCCTTGGGTGTTGGATGTCTGTGCGGTTCCATCTTCTTTGATTGTGGATAGAAGCTCGTAAGCTTTCTGAAAGTCCACTCCGCAAGGATCTTGTTTGTAGAAATCTCTGAGCCCCAGCCTGCGGTTAGCCTCTTTTGTCTATGGCTTTGCGGCTACACCATAGACTTCTTTGGGCAGGAGTTGCAACTCCACTTGATGCCCCTCTTCACTTTTTAACCTACCAGTGAAAACTGTAGTGTGGTGCTCTTTCTGTTGTTCTCTAGAGAGGTAGGATGCCTTTGCTGCTTTGACTGACTCAGGTTCTAGTTGATAAGCGGACAGTTCCTGTAGTTTCTCCTTTTGGTTGAGCTTCTTTTTAGCCCTCTCCGCTGCTTGCATTGCTCCTGTTCAGTGAATAGAGTGCAAAGTTAGCAGATTTTTTGGAATTTTCTTTGAAATATCCTTTTAGACTGAAATGCGGACAATTTGGTCCACTTTTCTTCAAATCAATTTTTGAACAAGCAAAGATGCATAAAAACATGTAAGGAACAAAACTGTGTGGTCAAAACAAAAAATTGCAACCAAAGTAAATAATCGCGATTATTTACAAATAAGGAAAAATTTTAACTTTTTGCAAACTTGGCTTTATAGGCTTGAAGTGTATACCAAATACATGCTCTAAGTGAAATATGGGCTCATTTGGATGCATAGGGTAAAAATGGTACCAGATTTTGGCTTTAGGTCTTTGAAACAATAGATATAAAGGAAATTTGAGATTTTGAGCTCCAAATTGATTCAAAATTGGCTAGTGGTCTTAACACATCATGTACTTTGGATGTATGATGGCAAAATATCAAAATTTCCCAATTTTGATCAAAAAGTAAATAATCGTGATTATTAACTTTTCTTCCAAAATTGACATTTTTTGGTACAAATTGGTTCTAAGCATTGTATAGACCTTGGGTATGAGATATGAGGTAATTTGGATCAAGAAATGTTGTCCATAACCCAAAATTTGGCTTGCAAAGACTTCTTTGCATTTTTTGACAATTTTACAAGTAACGGGTGGTCATTTTGGCTCATACTTGATTTTTGGCTTGTAATAGGTGTGTACACATGATAGGGTGAGGTGATGTGATAATTTTCAAGCAAAACTGATGCAAAAGTAAATAATCCCAATTATTTACAACAATGACAAAATCTTTGCAAAACCTACCAATTTTGACCCAGACATGTTTCATACACCTAATACAAGGCCTAAATTGAATTTGGTCAAGTTTGGTCATGCCGGCATCACTTTGTGCTCTGTCGACTCTGAAATCACCGCTTTTTGTGACTACACTTCCTGTTGGGTTGGTCGGTCAACTTTGAGGCTTTGGACTTGTCCGCAACATAGTCTTGAAGCAACCTGTCCAATTCTGGCTCATTTAAAGTCAATTTGACCCGTATGTCGAATTTGATGCTTTGTAACCTTCGAGCCATTTTATGCTTTTCGAGGGCTTTAATTGATGGATTTCACCAAACCAATCATATACATTGTATATGGACCTCATAAGCAAGCCATCTGTGGAGTCAGGTGGCAATTCTGGCATTTGTCAAAAACCTAACTTTTCTACTGGGGACCCCCTCGACCCCAGCCGAATGGTCATCTGATGATATAGAAAAGTTATATCATATTAGGGTATGCTATGGTTCAAATCCCATCTGATTTGGTCAAGCTGGCAGGCTGCTCTAGTCAGTTTTAGGTCGTAGGTGTTCGTGCACTACTCGATTTCTAGGGTTTTTTCTAGGGCTTTAGACTAGCTACCGGCCGTACAAAATGGATCATTGTTGAGTAAATAACTTACCCCTCATGTCTCATGCAAGATGGCACTGAAAATGGTCAATTGTGGGCTCCGGAAAAGTCGCTCGAACGAGGCCGAAATCTCTCTCAGCAAAGGCTCCAAGTGGAAATGAGGTGGTTTTAGACTACCTTGGATATCTATACCTAGACTTCCCGAACCAAATTTCCCCAAATTCACCCACTAGTCCTACTAGGCCATGAAATCTATGTTACACTCAAAAATTTCCCTAATCGGATTCCTGTAACTCATTCCGCAAGAATTTTGCAGAAGTAGGCTTAGTCGCCTAATTTAGGCTTCCCGCTTCCATCTTCTGATTTCACTGAAAATTTTTGTGCTTGTCCGCCTTGTCTTTCTGATCACCATCGTGTCTTCCATTTTTCCATCTGAGCTTCCCTGCTATTTATTATTATTTTTTGACTTGTTTATTTGAAAAAATCAAAGAAAATAGAAAAATGCTCTAAAAAAGTAAAGTAAAAGTCCAATAATTAAGAAAATCCCTTGAAAAACATTGCTTTATTGTTTTTTGTTGGATGTTTTTATTTTTAAGCTTCATTATCAATAAAAATGATTAAAAATACCCAAAAAATGACTATTTTTGATGATTTTCTGATAGTATATACACTATTTACATTCACCGAGAAGATATTATCTTTAAAATTTTCCTTTATCATAAACTATAAGGGCATTATTAGGTAATTTTGCAAAAAATCACACATTAACATCAAACTTTTTCCTTCCTCTTCAAGCATTGCCCTTAATTACTTAGTACTTAGTTCTTAGTGCCCTTCCACACCTCCTAGATGGCGTACTCCGGGACGACTCTGTGCATGGGTAAAACAATTGTGTCTCTGCATAGCCGTGTTTGGATCTATCATGCTATGAAGATCAATGCAATTCAAACCAATATGATGTGCAAGATCTGGGTCTTGAGTAATTAATTCAAGGGTTTCTGATGTCGAGGTTTGTTACTGATGTCTTCCAAAGAGCAAATCTTGTAGCTTGTGTGCTCTCTGTTTGATTGTACCATCAGGATGCTTTAGCACACTGATTGCTTGAGTTGTTGGTAGCACTTTTGACAGTTGTTGAGCTTTTTCTCGCCATTGGTAGCTTGGTCGGCGTGGTGTTGCATGGTGTGTTGGAGTCTTTTGAAACTTAACTCGCCATTGCTTGATTGGTTTCGCGGTTTGTGGAGAAGATAAGTGCTCCGTTTTCTTCCAAACCGTTTCCATGTTACGTTCCTTGCTTGCTTGGAGATGCTCGTCTCTGTGTTTTAACCCTTGGAACCTTCTTTTGTTTTGTTCGGTGAAGTTTTAGGCACCTAGATTTGAATCGGCTTATCCTTAAGCTGTGCTTTTGGTACCCAAATTTGCTTGACTCCTTGCATGCTACTTGTAGCATTTGACTGTCGAGGGGATGGAGAAGATTGACTACTTTGTGGTTTGGTCTGCTGATTGCTTCTTTTCTCTTTGCTTGGTGCAATTGGAACAATGAGTTGCCCTCCTTTAGGTGATAGCTTTAGTTGATTTGTATCCCATTATGGTAATGCTTGTATGTTCACATCCAAGGGATTCCAAGAATCATCGTCTCATTCATTTGTTCATCTGGTAAGCATACAAACTGATGAGGACATGAACATCCATGTACTATCATGTTCAAGTTGACTACTCCCAATGTTGGAGTTGGGCTCTTGTTGAATCCTTTAATTGTCGCTATTCCTACCAAATGCATGAATTGTTGCCTTCTTGTATGTGGAATAACTGATTGTATTTACTCTAGTTTCTGTGTCGACCAAAGCATTGGTGCTATGATTGTTGAGTTGTACTTTGATGCACAGGTCCATTCTATCTAACCAGTCATCATCCGTTGAAACTGCGTATTTAGGTAATTCCCATTGTCGATCATCTATTTCCAAAGTGTTGATTTGGAATCGGTATCTGTTGATTCTTGAGAGCAGCTTTCTGCTTGAGTACCCGAACCCGAGCTTCCTCTTGAGCTTCATCAATAACATGCTGTCGTTTGATCTTCCTTTGTTTGGCTGCATGCACTCTTTCTAGCAATTCATTGGTTAGTGGCAAATTGTATTTGTTTAAACGACATCCACTAATCCAATTAGCCATTGGTTCACCATCTAGGGTGGACAATTTTACTTGTCCACTGGAGATACATCTTCAATGATAAACAGTCCGTTTCTCTTTTTTTGAAACTTGGGAATGTGTTGCTTAAGGGAATAAACTAAAACTAAGTCCCCTTTCTTGAAGATTTTTGTGATTAAGTGGGAATCAAAAAAGTTTTCTTGTTTCCGCTTTTGTGCATAGATATGAGCTACAACAGTTAGCCTTTGCTCGTCTAGCTTTTCTAAATCTTCGAGTCTTTCTGGCAATTCGTGTCCAGTCCACTCAAGATTCTGTGCTACCCTTAATGTCGGCAATAGAAATTCTATTGGCAGTATGGCATCAAGACCATAAACAAGGTTACACGGTGTGGTGTTTAAATATGTTTTGACTAAAACTCGATAAGCCCATAGAGCAGCATGGAGATTCATTTCCCAGTCTGTCCTTCCTGAATTAACCACTTTAGTTAGCACTGAGCTAAGAATTTTATTCGTATGCTTAGCTTGTCCATTTGCTTGTGGATGATAGGGAGCTGATTTGTTATGGATAACCATAAACTCATTAAGAAAATACTCTATTATCTCATCAAGGAAAATGAGTTCCCCGATCACTGACAATCTCTATTGGCAGCCCATATCTCGTGAATACATACTCATATAAGAATGCAACAACGGTTCTGGCATCGTTCTTTTGAGTTGCTTTAGTCTCGGCCCACTTGGTCAAATAATCCGTAGCTACATGATATATTGAGCTTGTTCTATAAGCAAAGTGGCTGTATCGGTCCAAAAAAATCTATACCCCATTTTGCAAAATCTCTAGCCCCCATCATTGGTTTTAAGGGAATGCTATCTACTCGTGTTGGCATTTTTGCTCATTGACAAGCATCACACCTTCTAACATATTATTTAGCATCTATAAAAAGTGTTGGCCACCATATGCCTGCCATCAAGATTGCTCTTGCGGTGGTCTCACTAGAAAAGTGACCTCCAGCTAATCCAGCATGTGCTTGTTCTATAATTGGAATATACTCGTTTTCATTTTCACAAAGACGCAAATGTTGATCTTTACCTCTCTGATACAATTGGTTCCCCATAAGAGCATAGTCTCTTGCTTCAGTTTCAATTTCTCTTTGACGGTGTTTACTCATATCCTCAGGAAATGTTCACCTCGATAAGTAAGTAACCAGATAATTAATCCACTTAGGAACAGGTTTGACATTGAGGGAAATCTTTTACAAAAGATCGAACATCTCTCCTCAAAGTTGGCCAAAATACTCCAAGTCTCAAGATTCGTTGCATAGTTTGGTCTTCCGCAAAGTGAAGTCCTACTATGGTAACATGTGGTTGACTTAGGTATTGTTCTTTTTCTTCAAGGTTAAGGCATAAAAGCAATATTCCGTCCCTATTTCTTTTGTATAACCTTCCAGCATAGCCGATTTCTTGATCAATCCGATTGTGATAGGAAGTGGTATTTGTGAATCCACTTGAGCAATTGTCATTAATGACACGATGTTTTTCGACCATCTAGGTATCATTTCTACGGAGAACAAATAGGCATCTAGTAGATCATCGTCTATCCCTTTAGGTGATTCTCCTGAAAAAATCCTTGACAAATGATCTGCTCGTTGATGTGTAGTGCCTTTTTTTACAACCACGGTGAAATCAAATTCCAGAAGAATGATGAACCATCTCACTATTCTCCCCGTACTACATGGCTTGTTGACCAAATACAACAAATCTTGGTGGTCCACAAAGAACACAAACTTGTTGGCTAATAAGTAATGTCTATACTTTTTTATGGCATAGATCATTCCTAGTCCTTCTCTTTCAGTGGTGGTGTAATTCTTTTCTCCCATGTTCAATTGCCGGCTAGCATAAGAAATAGGAAAGTCAATTTTCTCGTCTCCTGGTTGAACTAGTATACAATCGATAGCAAAACTAGAAGCATCTACATATACATGGAATACCTTATTTTAATCTGGTGCTTTCAATATTGAAGCTGAGGTGAGAGCTTGCTTAAGCTTCATGAAGGATTCTTCACATGCCTCGGTCCATTCAAAGTGCATAATCAAACTATACATGGGTTTTGCAATTATAGCGTACATGTAGATGAACCGTCGGTAATATCCACAATGTCCCATGAAGGCTTGTACCCCCTTTAATGTTGTTGGTCTAGGAAAATCATCAATGACATGAATCTTCTCAATATCAGTAGCTATGCCATTTTTAGACACTATATGTCCAAGAAGTTTTCCTTGTCTACCCATGAATGTGCACTTTTCAGGATTTAAAAAAATCCTATAAAGTCTACATTTTTTGAATACCTTTTTGAGGTGTTCAAAATGATCAGCCCGGATTGATGAATGTACGCATAGATCATCCATATATACTTCTAAGAATTTCCTTAGATATTCCTTGAAAGCATGGCTCATCAACCTTTAAAACGTGGTTGGAGCATTAGTTAACCCAAACTGCATAACCCGATAGGCAAATATACCCCATTCTGTTGCAAAAGCAATTTTATGCTGATCTTTCGCATCAACCAAAAGTTGATTGTATCCCAAAAAGCCGTCTAAGAAGCTGTAAGCTTATTTTTCTGCAACTCATTCTAAAACATGCTCAGTTATAGGAAGAGGAAAGTTGTCTCTAATGGTAGTTGCATTCACCTTTTTGAACACACTTGTAATTTTGTATTCTTCTTGGGTATTACTACAATTGGAGACACCCAATCTGTGTGTTCAATTTTGTAAATGAATTTGGCTTCTTTTAGTTTTTCAATCTCTTCTTTTATCTTCCTGGAGAATGTTTTGTTATACGTGTACGGTCTTTGTCGACTTGGTTTTGCATCATCTCTCATGAGTATGGTATGTTGACAAATTTTTGGATCAACACCCTTGAGATCCTTGTAAGATCAAGCAAAGATATCTTGGTATTCCTTTAACAAGCTTAGTAAAAGCTTTTCTTCTTCTTTTGTGAGGTCATTCGCAATGTAAGTATGTCTCGGCTCTTCGCTTGGTTCAGCCAAGTCTATCCTTTTAGCGTTTTTAGGTCCTTCATAAGACTCGCCTTGTTTCCGTAATTCCTTAACAAGTTGTTCCACTATGATTTTCCGGTCTTGGAGAGTATACTTTTTGTAATGGGATGGAACATGCATTACATCATTACCCTCCTCTTTCGTGGTTTCCATTTCGGTTGTGTATATCTCACTTAATTAGAGCTTTTTTCAACTCTTGATATTTCTTTTTCCGCTCGACTCTGGTCATGAGTGGTTTCTTTTCCTGTGATTTTTCTTGAGTACCCTTCCTTGTTTTTCTCGATCTCTGAGACATTTCCAAGTTTTTGTTTGAAGGATATCTGCCAATTATTTTGTCCTTGACGCAATCATTAGCATCTATCTGCATCAGGACTTGTGTTTTACTGGAGACTGATGGCATAGTTCATGTTTTCACAATTTTGGTCTCTTTCATCTATACCGTTTTTGTCTTCTTGATTTTTGGTTTGGAAAATCAAAAAACTTTTCCTCCCCTCGTTTTAAGAGTAACTTAGCTCTCATATGCTCTTTTTTTGACCTCGAATCTTCTGAGGTAGCTGAGTGTTCATCCAACTCATCAGTTGCATCGTCACACTTGTGAGCTTTAATTAAGTCCTTGGGTTCCTCGTATTCATTTTCAATGTTGAGGATTGAAATCATTTGGATGGGAATTATGTTGTAGCCATCCTCATTGCAAAATTGAGTAGGCATAGACATATTCACACACACATCCATTGTCGCTAAAATTTGAGTCCACTCAAATGGCTCAAATAAATGCTCTGGAAAGGATTCAGGTATGTAGGCTTTGTCTGTGCTGCCCCTTTCTAAGATACATTCTTCTCGTCTTAAGCTTTCGTTTTCTGAAGCTCCACACATCCAAATAGGAGTGTCTTTGTTTAACCAGGATGGGAGTTTAGTTTCAGCCGAAGAGACTGAATCAAACTCTTGGATGGGTATTTTCAAGACATCTCTATAAGTGTGATCTTTTAGATTGACTCTTGTTATAGATCCCACTTGCTTCGAGTACAAATAATTGTTTCCACAATCTTGGATAAGTTGTACCTGTCACATGAAAGGTCTTCCCAATATGATTTCATAGTTGAGTTTTTTCCCAAAGTCTACTATGGCAAAAGTGTGTTCATATTCAATTCCACAGGAATTCACTATTACTTTTTCAAGTAGCCCTACTGGTCTCTCAATGTGTCCGTCAGCCAACTGCAATTTCATTCGAGTTTGTCTTATGGCTAGATGTCCCCATGATTCCTATACTGCTTTAGTGGCTATGCCTATGCCCGCTCCACTATCCAGTATTGCCATGGTTTCAATGTCGTAATATTTTACTAGGAGGGTGGTGTTTCCTTCTTCCCCTTCATAAGATTCTCCGACTTTGTTCATAGGAAATGATCTAATCTCTTTGTTTTCCATTTCATTTTTCAATTTTTTCAAATTCTTCGAGATTAACCCCGTTATCCCCACCTTCTATAGGGTTTTCTGTAAATTATTCCATAAGTATGGTATGAGTTTTAACAGTTCTCCCAAGGTAAGAGTGCATTGGATGGGTGTACACATGATTGAATGAATGTTTTCTACTTCTAGGGTTTGTTCAGATCTTTTTACTTGAGTGGTCCTACATACGATGGATTCATCTTCGTTATCTCCCAAGTAAGAAGGTAATATTTTCAAGGTCAATGGTTTCGACATTCCTGAAGCTTCCGATTCACAATCCCCGTACAAGGATTGTACATCCATATTCATATCAAAAAGTAGGTTATCCAACCAGACTTCTTCTATAGGAGCTGACTTTAGAGTTAGGCTCCCATCATTGATCTCTCTTATTTTTTCCCATAAGTGTCCTGGCCAGTCTTCCTCTACGAATGGAATTCTGTCTAAGGCATCTTCACTGTCCGGCACTATAAGATCTGGTTCGTTTGTTTCAAGGTGGGGTTCTGCCACCACATCAGATTTTGCTTTCATTTCTTCCACCACAAGCTCTTCAGATTTTGCAATACTTTCAAGCTTGGGTTTTTGTTTTTCTTGCATTTCTTGCGTGATCGTTACCAAATTTTGATAAGCTTCCAACTTAGCTGCTTCCATGTCTGGAGATGGATAGTTTTTCCATTTTTTTTCCATGTTTTGGCCTGCTTTAAGTCCACCTTGGTAGGCTTCCAAGGCGGCATTAATAGGCTAAAAACTTTTATCGACCAGAATGGATCCTCCAAATTTCACAGTTGTTTCCTTGAATTCACTGCCAGTTTCTTTCAACTTGTGTTGGACTAGCTTCTTTGCTTTCTCCTCGATTTCAACCCGTTGTTTTTGTTTTCTCATCTCATATTTTTGCTTCTGCTCCTTTTGATTCTTTGAGAAGAAACTTTAGTATTTTTCAAATCATCAGAGGAGTTGTGTTTCTTTTTCTTTGACTGGGCTCTAGTGATTACCTTGATTGGAACAATCGGTTCACTCTCTGATGAGCTACTAGGTATCACTTGGACTATGTTTACTACGGTTTTACCCTTGTTCAAAGGATTGTTAGGACAATCTTTCGGAAAGTGTCTTCTCTTTTTGCAACTTTGTATGCAATAGTCTTCAATTGGTTTGAGCTTTTTGTCAGGCTTTGGGCATTCATTTTTCAACTAATCATCAGCACCACAGTTATGACAGTTTCCTGTTCTTGGTTTCATCATGGGTCTTCCCATGGGAGGTCACGTCTGACACCTTGATTAACTACATAATACATTGGTGCTAGATCTGGTGGAGCATAAGTCACGGTTTCTTCCATTGGTGGTGGATGTGGATTATACCAATCTCCCTCTACCATTATTGTAGATGGACTAGGCTCTGCATAGGGTGTAACAAGCACTAATGCTTGTTAATCTATGACTCCTTCAGAGTGCATGTACTTTAGAGGCACTGCATTATGTCATGGATATGGAGGTTGTTTTCCCAACACAGGTTGAGGTCTTTCCATACCCATTGGTGGTCTTTGAGCTTGGGCCATATTAGGCTGATATCTGTACATGGGTTGTCCTTGTGGCCTCATGGGCACGTTGGAAAGGGGGAAGTAGGAACAAAACCAGCACACAATATGAATGCTCTCTATAGCCCAGGGATCAACCCGCACCCCTACCCATGCAGAATCACAATTGCAAGACAAGCCTCCATGGCTCTCAGCCTTTGGTTCTCAGCCTTTGGTTCTTTAGAAAACTCATGCATCCAAAAAAATTACTAAATGCAAATGCAAGAGAGGAAACATAAAGTTTGTTCATATAGTCAGAGTAGGGAGACCATGACAAGGCTGATTTGAAAGAGTATACAGCGACGGAATTATATAAAAACTATCGTCTTTTAGTGCAGCATCCGACCAATCCACAGTTAAGCGTAAACCAAAAAGCCCCAACCTTCTTCTCATAACATCATCACACATAATTGGACGCCATGCATTCCTCCCGTTTGCTTCAGGTTTGCCGTGCTTCTACCTTTTAATGCAGCCTTTGACAATCCCGTACTCACCCTAATCGGGACTGCTCTCTGCCACCTTAATTTATAGTTTTCGGCTCTGTACGTCAGCCTGAGTCTTTCTCCCAAGCTATCTCTATTGTAGCTGCTCTTGCTCTTGCTCGTGCACTACGCTCCTAGATCATGGTCCTTGATAAACTCTTGTATATTGTGGCTCTTTACGGCTTCTACAAACCACCTCCTATATATTGTAGGCCCCATTAGCCAACAACTTGCCTCATTCCACAGCATATAGTCATGCACCCACGTGTGTGTGTAATATATTAGATGGGACGCATTTGGTGCTGTGTGCGCAGCTCATGTGCGTGGCCTCCCTCTCATGCAACTGGCGCAGAATATATGAGCCCTCCTATCTGATTCTCTTTAGTGGCCCTCTGTTGCCTCCCTACTAGCCCTTGGCGACCTTCAGTCCTCGTGCATCTCTCAACCTCCTTCTCTTTGGCCTGATCCAATTAGTCACCCTCGTTGGTGGCTCCAAACCCTTCTATTGTCAATGATCACGAGTTGAGGGTAGCTTTCAACCTCCTCCGGCAAGGGAGCTCGCCTCCCAATTCCCTGCAGCACTGAGTCACCCTCCTCCTGCAAAATCCCCACAGCTGGTGGCCTCCCTCTTGCTCACAGATTCTCCCCAGCATCCCCAATTTCTCATGGCTCTCCTTCTTCTCTTGGCGTGGTCATGGCCACAACAAACTCCCCCAGCCCCAGTTTTGGTTATATTTTGGCCTACTAGGCCTCGTGGTAAAGCAAGGCATGCCGGTTGCTGGTCGAATGTAGCCGTTAGGCGACCGTTGAGCAAAAAGTCAATACGCGAAGCTCACGCGCAGTCTCAAACCCTTGACCTCGAATCCCAGAAGCATTGCCTTAACCACTGCACTACGTGCATGCATGTGCTCAAGCTGTGGCACATTCTATAGATACCTTTAAAATGTTTGATGCCCCTCCAAAAAGTGACGTGACCGGCTGGGCCAGTCACGCTCACGTACACGCGGCCTAGCAGGCCGATATTTAACCAGAGCTCCCAGCCCCCTTCCAGCCAGTTGGCCCCCCCCCCCCCCCCCCCCCCCTCCCCCCCCCCTTCTCTGCATGCCACCCTTCTCATGCCACCTTGCCACCTCACAGATGGTGCCCCTCTTTCTCCATCCAGATGGCGTCTCTTGCTTTCCTAGCACGCCGCCCTTCTCCATGGCGTCACCACTTTCTATCTTCCAGATGGCTGCAGCGCCACCTTGTCTGTCGTGCAACTCGTTTTTTTGCATGGCTATTTTTTAAGAAACTTGTTCTTTTTTTACTCACGTCTTGGACAATGTTCCCACGAGCAAGGCATCCATCGCGTTGGGCTTTGCATATCGAAACCCTACAAGCTCTTGAATGACAATAGTTGATACTCCAGCCCAAGAAAAAAGAGTCCTTTGAAAGGCCATCGACCAATGACATCTCCGCCGTAAAAAAAAATCATGATGGTCGTCACGAACGTCTTCACATTAAACTTATATTCGCTTGCTCGGGGATCCTGCTTCCGACTTCTTGGGCTCAGAAAACCAATGCTTAACCTGCATAATGTCACATATGGCATACATATCATGAGGATACCAGCTCAAAATTACACCTATCATGTGTCCAAGCACTCTGTTACCACTCTTTCAGCTGCTATACATCTACTCTTGGCTATTTCCTGGGTCGACATGACTTGGGTGCACCATCATTTCCCAACCCCTCGTTGAGCATTCATGCTCGACCACAGCATTATTTAGATAATATAGCATTGCATAAGAAAAAATTGATAGAGATTATGTAAAAGAAGCATTAGATAGATAGAGAGAGATATTCATCTGCTGTAGACCCCGCCCAGGTCAAATGGAAAGTCACAGGCTTCCCCAAGTATAGTGTAAACGCCACCTGCATCAAAGATATGTTATTGCTCATCATCATCCATCTATAAAGCATATGCACACCACCCCTGCTTTGCACCTATAAATTTGTAAGACAACATTCCTATAAATCTTGATAACACCATCCTTCAAAAAATTGTATGCATGAATCATTTTCCCACCCAAAACAAGCATGTACACCCTGCACACCTTCCGCATCCTGTGTTCCCCAGCCATCAGCTAGAGACTCCTCCATAGCATCACCATCTTCAAGAAAAACAACCTGCAGCAATTGGCATAGAGGCGCTTGCATAGCCACTTCATCTGTAAGCGCTTCAAACAGCACTGGAGCAGGCACACAACCTCGCATATCCTGTATCCTCACCATTGCTTTAGCAATCAAAATCTACGTCTCATCATCAACATCGACCACCGGCTCATCAAATCCCCAATCATCTTCATCAAGATATTCTTCTTCAGTCAACATGGCCTAACCATCACAAGGCATGAGAGAGGGTTGCCCAACCCCCTGGTCTTCGCAAACTGGCTCTTCACCTGCAACCTGCTGTTCTTCGACCACCTGCTCTTCTTGCACATGGGCTACTACCATATCATCATACACATAAGAGGGCAACTTTATCTATACCAGCTCAGGATCATCAGACTCTGTCTCCTTGCCATAGGATGTGGATTCATCTGCTCTATCCTCTTCACTTGTCTCTCAGCTACTCGAGCTTGTATCTTCATCATCATTGTCGTCATATACTGACTCCGTATCTACATCTTCATTCGCTTGCTGCTCCACAAAAGCTTGACCATCACCACAACTTTCGTCACTCTTGTGCGCGTATGTCGCACGTGTCAATGCAAGGAACTTGTCGATATACTCTGTGCAAGCTACAAATGGCTCCAAGCACACAATAAGCATAAACTAGTAAGCTCAAAGAAGGCGTTGATGTGTCACTTACCACTCTACGCTTCCTATCGTGGAGGATTCCTCGCCGCGAAGAAGAGAGAGACGCCGCTACGCCGCGCTCAACCACCTCGCCCCGTCGTCATGCCATCGCAATGCTCTCTCTCTCTCTCTCTCTCTCTCTCTCTCTCTCTCTCTCTCTCTCTCTCTCTCTCTCTCTCTCTCTCTCTCTCTCGCATAAACACACATACAAGGAGATGAAGAAGAAGACGATGGAGATGGAGCAAGAGCACTCTTCAATTGCACAAATGAGAGAATGAGTGAATTTTAGGTTTAGTTGAATTTTATATGACCTCGCCCCATTCACACTTGGGCGCCCATGCTTAGCCAACTAATCCCTTGAATGTTCCAGCTAGAGTGCGCCTCTCATCGGTGTTGAGATGTCGAGCTCTACACCTTGAGCTGGCATCCACTACGGGTCTTGGCCGCTTACAGCATTTACTCACTGGCGCGTTAGGTGACCGACACGGAGGATCTCTGCCAATGATTCTACAGCTGGACTACACTTATAGTGCCATCCTAGTACGCTTCTAGCGAGTTCACACTTAGTGACCGCATGTACATATGTGCTACTTTTCAGCTTTAGCACTTAGTCATTTTGTACTCTCTTTTCTGTAAAGAAGAAGAAGAAGCTTTCCATCTCTGTGTGCTTTGTGCTTGTCTTGTGTAGCTCTCTTGCATCCTCATTCTTTACATGGTATCAAAGCCTGGTGCAGGCAAGAGAGGCTAAGAGAGCAAGAGCATCACAATCCCTTCGTTCGCAATCCATGACCAGTTTTTCGCACAAGTTTTTGAACAGGTCTCCAAAGTGCAGTATACAGAGATTTACTGTACAAGTACAGTGGTTGTATGTACGCTTGATTGTGGACACTCGTTGAGTGTAGAAAGCGTTACAGGTACCATAATAGCAGGTTCAGTAGATTTGTAGGTTTTTGCAGATTGCAGCTATTTTGTCTTAGTGCTTCAAGATGTCTGACGGTTTCAGTCAGATTGTTACTGAGAAGCTTGAGAAAAATAACTACCCTGCATGGAAGTTCAGAATAACAAATTTCCTAAAAGGAAAAGGTTATTGGGACTATGTAGAAGGAGACAATGAAAAGGAACCAGAGATTCCCGAGGCAAATGCTACAGCAGAACAAAGGAAATCTTTGAGGGACTGGCAACAAGGCCAAAGCAAAGTGATGTATTGGCTTTCTATGAGCATCACAGATGGCATGATGGGCTATCTACAGGATGCTAAAACCCCCGCCATTGCATGGAGAAACATAGGCAGAGTGTTCAAGGTGAACACCAAGGCCAGGAAGCTTCAACTAAAGTCGGAGCTAAATCAGGTTAAGAGGAACAACCTCTCAATCAATGATTATGCCTTGAAGATCAAGAGTATCATTGAGGCTCTTGGATCTATTAAAGTTTCAGTGGAAGGCGATGACATTGTCCGTGCATGCTTGGATGGTCTAGGAGATGAGTATGTACATTTTAGGTCTTCCATGAATACAAGAGACGACATCCCCGTGTTCCAAGATTTGATTTCTATGCTTATTCTTGAGGAGAAGAACCTTGACACATCTTCTTCTCATGGCAGAAATAATTCTGAACAGGCCTTCTATTCTAACTCCAACGGAGGTAGAGGTAGAGGTCGTGGTCGAGGCCCAAGGGGTTGCAGGGGCCAATTTCTGGAAGGTCAATCAAATCAAAACAATACAGGTGGCAGGGGAAACCAGTCTCAAGGCAGGGGAGTCAAAGAGGTCGTGGTGCAGGATCAAGCAGGCATCAACATACTCCAGATAGCAGAGAATATTGGACTTGAGGTGAAAGAGGTCACATGTCACGTGACTGTCCAAAGGGAAAAGAAAGTGGAAAGAGAGAACAGGGCAACTATGCATCTACTAGCAGAGATGCAGATGACAGCAAAAACGAGCGCATGTTTGTTATGCAGCATGTAATGAATACAATGACTGCAGAGAATTCCACCCAAGATGATGTTTGGTATGTGGATTCAGGTGCCTCTAATCACATGACGTCTCGTGGAGAGTGGTTTGGAGATATGCGCAAACCAGATGTGTCAGGCTATGTGCAGACAGGAGATGACACAACTCACCCCATTGCTCATGTAGGGGATATACCTCTAAATACGAAGAGTGGGAAATCAAAGTACTTAGCAGATGTACTTCATGTCCCAAACATTACAAAGAATCTTGTTTCTGTTGGACAAATGGTTGAGCAGGGTTTGCAGGTTCGCTTCAATCCAAATGGCTGTTATGTAGAAGATTTCCAAAATGGTTGTAAGCTGATCACAGAGGGAAAATGTGTGGGCAGAATGTTTACGCTGAATGTAGACATGCCTGAGGTAAAAGCTTCATTATTTGCACAGGGCACAGGTGTTGTGGCTAATGTTGACATTTGGCACAAACGCATTGGCTATGTCAATGAGCAGAGATTGCGCAGCATGCAATCAAAACAGATTGTAAAAGGTTTGCCCAAATTCAAGGTGGATGGTATGCATTAAGTGTGTGCAGCATGCCAGTTTGAAAAACAGTCAAAGGGCTCATTTCCACATGAGCGCAATGTATGTAAAAATCCACTTGAGGTGGTGCACACAGATGTTTGGGGTCCAACCAATACTGCAAGTATACATGGTTGCAGGTATTATGTCTCTTTCATTGATGACCATACAAGGAAAGTATGGGTCTACTTCATGCGTAACAAAAGTGAAGTGTTTGGTCACTTTCAATACTTCAAAGTCATGATTGAGAAGGAGACAGATATGCAAATCAAGACATTGAGGTCAGATGGAGGGGGAGAGTACTTCTCCAATGATTTTTCAGATTTTCTGTGAATGCATGGTATACGCAGGCAGTTTACATGCAGATATACTCCACAACAGAATGGGGTCGCAGAAAGGAAAAACAGGCACATTGCAGAGGTTGCACGTGCATTGATGAATGAGAAGAACATGCCTCATCATTTCTGGGCTGAAGCCGTAAATACAGCTGTGTACATTATGAACAGGACACCTACAGCTGCGGTGCATGATGTAACACCTGAGAAAAAGTTTACAGGTACAAAGCCTGATTTGGCACAGTTGAAAGTGTTTGGCTGCATAGCTTACGTGCATGTACCAGATGAGTTGCGTAAGAAATTGGATCCTAAAGCAGAGAAATGTATTCTTGTGGGATATTCCCTTGAACAAAAGGGGTACAGGTGCTACAATCCTACTACACGAGAATTACGAGTGAGCAGAGATGTAGTCTTTGATGAGATGAGCAGCTGGTACAGTAATGCACATGGCACTATTGGGGCTGATGTAAAAGATGATGTGGTTGTACAAAATGTGAGGCCACAGTCACAGGTTTTGAGTGGACCACAAGAGTCCTCTTCTCGTGGCTCTGTTGAGAAACCATGGAATGGTAGACTACGTACGCAGGTTACTCCACCAACAGGTACAGGGAATGTATCACGAAAAGGAAAGGAAAAGGTTGATGAACCTCCCTTTATGGCTGATGCATCATCAGGTTTTTCACATGTAGACATGGATTCAGATGGTTCTGAACAAAGTCTTGATGAGGAATTTGGAATTCCGGCTGTCAGGACACCTGGTGTAAGGAAAGTACAAGAAGATGCTAGAGGGCAAAGGAGTGACCTAGGACCGCGCAGATCTAATAGAGTCAGAAATCCAGTTCAGAAATTGACTTATGATGGGTATCTAGCGCATCACCAAGCCTACATGGCTAAGGTGATATAGGATGTGGAGCCCACATGTTTTGAGGATGCAGTTGGAAATGTGCATTGGGATGATGCAATGAATGAAGAGATGGCTGCATTGGAAGCAAACGACACATGGGAGTTGGTGCCATTTCCAAGTGGCAAGAAAACTATTGGCTGTAAAGAGGTGTATAAAACCAAGCATAAGGCTGATGGTAACATTGAGCATCACAAGGCAAGGCTGGTCGCAAAGGGTTATGCACAGACGTATGGCATAGACTATGAGGAGACCTTTGCTCCAGTGGCAAAGATGATGACTGTGAGAGCTGTCATAGCAGTGGCTGCATCTAGAGGATGGATTATGCATCAAATGGATGTAAAAAATTCCTTCTTGAATGGTGAGTTGCAAGAGGAAGTGTATATGGATCAGCCACCTGGTTATGTCGATCCAGGTTACCCAGATTATGTATGCAGACTTCTCAAAGCTTTGTATGGTTTGAAGCAGGGCTCTAGAGCATGGTATGACAGGATTGCCAAGTATCTTGTCAGTATTGGTTTTAGGAGAGTTCATGCTGATCATTCACTCTATGTACGTGAGAGTGATGTGGGGATTGTGGTCATTACCATATATGTAGATGACCTTATTATTGTTGGTGACAATGCTATGGAGATTGACCATGTGAAGGGTCTTCTCAAACAGGAGTTTGAAATGAAAGATTTAGGCGGGTTGCGCTACTTTCTTGGCATTGAGGTGATCAGGACTCCAGAGGGTGTATGGCTATCACAGAGACAATATGCTTTGGACATGTTGTCAAAGTATGGTATGGCTGATTGTAAGCCAATTTCTATTCCCTTGGATGTGAATGCAAAGCTGAGTGCAGAGAAGGGTGATGTTGTTGAGGATGTCAACATGTACAGGAAGATTGTGGGTAGTCTAATCTACTTGACTATCACGAGGCCAGACTTGAGCTACACAGTAGGCTTGGAGAGTCAGTTCATGCAGCTTCCGAGGAAGCCACATTTGGATGGAGTACAACGCACACTTAGGTATGTGCAAGGTACTCTTGACTACGCATTGTTCTATGCAGCAGATGCACCATTAGCATTGTATGGGTATACAAATGTAGATTGGGCAGGTAGCATTGTTGATAGGAGATCTACGAGTGGCTTCATGTTCTCTTTTGGGAGTGCTGCTGTTACTTGGAACAGAAAAAAGCAGCCTACGGTTGCTTTATCGAGCACAGAGGCCGAGTACAAAGGTGCAACAGTTGCGGCGTGCGAGATAGCTTGGATACGCACATTACTTGAGGACTTGGGAGTGCAAGTGGACCAGCAGATTTTCATTCATTGTGACAACCTCAGCAGCATGCAGTTGGCTAGGAACCCAGTGTTCCATGCCAGGACCAAACACATAGAGGTCCATTACCACTGCGTTCGAGAGCGAGTGTTGGCGGGCGACATTGACTTGGTCTACGTCAGCACAGAGGAGCAGATAGAAGATATCACTACAAGAGGTTGCGTGCTCTTGTGACGCTGTTAGCGACGAAAATACACTGGGTTTTTATAACCCCCGGCGTCGCTAAAACCGTCGCTACGAGCGTCGCTATATGCGTTGCTATAAGCGTCGCTATATAGAGGCGCTCATAGCGACGCTCATAGCGACGTTTACACAAAAGACTATAGCGACGCTCATAGCGACGCTACAGAGCCATAAATAGCGACGGTTATAGCGACGCCCGATAGAATGTTTTTTTTGGTGGCAGGGCATTCAATCAACCATATTGTACTTGATTCACTTTTAAAAAAAGTGCAAGGGTAGATAATAGACCTAAAATAGTCACCCACAAGACGCATTGTTTGCAAAATTGACAATTGTACACATCATAGGCAAAATGAATTGATTGGCAAATGTAATAATGACAATTGTACAACATCATAGGCATAAAGAATTGATTGGCAAAAGAAACTGCGGTGACAAATGTAATAATATACATGGTTCAAAAAGACGTATAAAATCCGTCTCATGATACACAAGCTATGAGAAACCCTAAACTAATGCTATCTAGCTACGGCTAAACTGACGTCGTCTAGTCAGACGTCTCATCGCGTCCAAGCGGCGTATCTATCGGATTCTGCAAAAAAAGACAATAAGACAGCTTTCAGTAAGTATAAACATATAACGACATTTATAAAACAATACAAAAAATAGAAAAGAGTAAACCCTAATACTAACCATGCCGCCGCGAGAACTGAGAATGTCCATCAGGGCGTTTAAGCCCTTCCTGCCTGCGTACTCGCGCTCGTACGGTGTGGGATCACGTCCTGTCATCGACCACTGTCAAAACATACAAAGATTTCATTATGTTAGAATTAAAAAACTCATAAACCCTAAACTATCGAACATAAAGAGCAATGCGAAAACGCTTACAAAATCGGCCTCAAATGATGCCCATCCACCGCTCCCCAAGTGGTGCGAGCTCCCTGCCTCTACTCGCGCTCTGGCTGCATCCTTTTGTTTCTTCCACTTGTCGGGATTCTCGCGCGCTGCTTTCTTCGCATTCTTCCAATCTTCTTTGGCCAGCCAATCTGGCCTCTTCCACCCATTCTTGATTGCTTTTTGCACTTCGGAACGCTTGTGTTTGCAGTATTCGCGCATTCGAATCTTCATCAGGTCTTCATTGAAGCGCTGATCCCGTGTTAGAACGGGAAACTCATCATGAAGTATGCTGATGACTCTGTTTTTTAAATCACTTCGTACGTCACTCCCATTTGTTTAGTATGTAGTGTCTAAACAGCTGAGAGCAAAGACCACGCATGCGGGAGATCACCTTCTTGCCGTCATCATCCATGATGATGCCGCCGCTGAAGTCGACGGAGTAAGACAAGCCCTCTAGCCGGTGACGCGTGAACCTGGGTGTCCCGGCAGGGGTCTCTAGCGGCGTATCGATGGGGGTACGGACGTCAGGTGTCTCCACCGGCGTCTGGGCCCCGAAGCGAGGAGTGTCGAGTAGGGTGGCTCCTGGCAGAGTAGGTAGAGGTGTGTAGCTTCTAGGAACAGTCAGCCGTGCAAAACCTGGCGTAGATGGCGATGTTGTGGCTGGTGTGGGGGCGGGCAAAGAAGGGGAGGGTAAAGAGCCTCGTCAAACACGAGGCGGTGTGGAGGCATCGGTGGCGGAATCCCCACAACAACCGCCACTGCCACCACTAGAGCGCCGGTGTCTAGACGAGTGTGAAGCTTGTCTCGTCGACGCCGAAGCTTCGGAGCACGCCGAATGCTCCGAAAGAGAGGGAGATGCGGATGGAGTAGGAACGCGCGATGATGCGCCAGAGCGATGACGCTCCACGTACCACTGTCTCTGCTGCGGTGACAAAGAAGAAAGAAACTCATCATCATCCATACTTGCATTAAACACACGAATATTTAAACTTAATATTGAATGAATAGAGTAGACAATGACGCAAAGACCATTAAATACAATGACGTAATGACGCATATAAATACAATGACGCAATGAATTGAGTGATAGAAGAGGCAAGTCGAAAACTCAAAATTTTCAATCAAAAGATGTGAGCGCGAGTAGAAAAGAGCGTTATACACCATGGAAGGTACTTAGAGAGCCAGAGCTTTTACAACACGGAGCAAAATTGTTCAAATACAATATTTGTGGCTTTAAGAGATCTCTCTCTCATCCTCGCATAACTCAGCATAACTTCCTATATCTATATAGAGCTCTCCGTTTAAACACATATCCTCTGTTTCATTTTGTAGCTCCTCTGCATGCACCCCATATAGAGTAGTAGCATCTTGATGCTCGTCTGGCACCACTGTAGCGGCTTCTGATTGAGCATCTTCTCTGATCTCCTCCATTGATGCCGTTGTGATTGGCACATGGTAGCCTTCATACGTCCTTGCACTACGAGGGGCTACCTCTATGACGTACCACCAGTTTGATGTAGACTTTGTAGGATGAAATATTACCTGCCAGAGCCACATAACTTACATGAGAGCTTTCAAGCACATAACTTGTAAAAGGGGGATGTTAACTATTTACATACTTACTTGTTCACAATGCTCGGGTAGTACGAAAGTGTCTCTTAGGTCAGTCCATTTCTTAGTAGAATCCACCTCAAGAAAACCAGACTCTCCTCTACGCACAGTAGCGTTGCGACCCTCCATGATTATCTTGAACCATTGCACGTCGAACAAGTCGACAAAAAATCCTCTGTAATCGATCCTCAAAATCTCTTGCAGCGTGCCGAAGTAAGTGAGTTCCTCCACCACAAGATCTGCATCAGAGGAACGTCGTCGACTAGACTGTTCACATTTTGCCATGATTCCACAATCTTGAGTAAAACGCTTTTTGTCAATTCGTTCCACCCTAAAATGTCGACCTTTACACCATGCTGCTGTGTATGACTTATACTACAACGAACAAAGATTATGAGTGGCCGTTCAAACGTTTATAAATAAAGTCACTTGCTAGTCGTACATTGCAAACTTACCTTGGTCGTGCAACCCCGAGAGTACTCCCACTCTTCCTCAGTCACTTCGTCACCGCATTGTTGTGGGCTTTTCAATTGGTTGTGCAACCATCTTAAGCTCATGAAGGTTGGTAGGCTCTCCAGAACCGCTGGATAGTGCATCGGTGGTCGTCTTCCCCGTCTCCACTCGATTCGTGCCCTTTGTCGCTCTTGCTTTGCATCCTCATATTGTGAAATCCACTTTTGCATCACTGGATTGTGAAGCATGCAAAATCGGTTGATTTTAGCCTCTAGATCTTCCGTCATCTTCTTCTCAACACCGAGATTGCACATGACAATCCCAGATATGCGCTCATCATCTATGGTTCGCCATAGCGTGTCCCGGGCTTTATCAAATCCGTCTAGCCACTCTCCAATGTACACTAGGGACTCTGATACCAACCAACCTTCTGCCATGCTACCCTCCGGACGTGCCTTTTGACGCACATATCCCTTAAGCGTTTTCATGAAATGTTCTAAGAAGAACATCCATCTGGAATGAACTGTGCCAGCTATTTCCACCTCATCAACTATGTGAACAAGAAGATGCACCTGAATGGTTAGCATGGTAGTAGGAAAATGTTTCTCAAACATGCACACAAGCTCCGCAGCATTTAGTTTGGCGAATGGTATGGAGTCTACGTTGATCTCCTTTTGTGAGATCCATTGCACCAGCTTTGCAAGTTTGTAGATTGTGTTACGGATGTCGAGAGACAAACATCCCTCAATGGCAATCGGTAAAATAAACTGTAAAGTATGTGCAGCAATGATATTAAAGTCCACATTTTATGCAATGATATTAAAGTCCACTATGAACGTACCTGACACATTTTATGCCAATCGTGTGACTTCAAACCGGTAAGCTTTCCTTCTTTAGTAAAACACGTTCGGAGCGAGTGCATTACGCGAGTGGGGGTCCGCAAAGATCGAATGGTCTCTTTTACTTTGCGTTCTTGGGCTCCTATGAAAATCCATGGTGCTTTAGGGAGTTTTATCGATCCATCAGACGCTGTTTGCGGCCAATATTGCTCCATACGATCCACATTTCTAAGGTCAACTCTGGCTCCCAAAGTATCTTTCTTGCCGGTCAGATGGTCCCATAGTAGATTACCCACATTCTTGAATATGTGCATTGGATCGAGCAAGTGATTGATCATGAGTCGGGGCTAGTATGGTAACTCATACCATAGAGATAGTCTCTTCATCCCTGGAGGCAATCCGTCATCGCACATCTCCTTCTGCTCTAACCATGCTTGTGCAGACATCCTTGGTGGCTCTCTTCCCAAAAAGCCGTCGCGTAACACATGATTCTCTGGAAGATACGCTTGATGACCTTCGTAGATTTGCTTCTTCAGTGAGGGTGCCCTACGTGCATTCAGTCTAGGTCCACATGTGACACATGCTCTGTATCCGCTTGTTAGAAGCCCTGCATGTATACACATGATAATAGATCAACTATGGGAAAAAACAAGATTTACAGTGTCTGAGTGAGGAGTGTCAATAGATCACCTGAGCATTCTGTTAGCCCGGGATAGTCATGCATGGTCCACATTAGAATGCCTCTGATCAAAGCATTCTGTCGTCCTGTGTGTCGGCTCATATCCACCACCTCTATGCCAATCCACAATTGTTGTAGCTCTTCCAATAGTGGACGAAGATACACATCCATATTCCCCACTTTATATCGCCCTGGCACAATCAAGCTTAGCCATAGGTGCCCCTTCTTCGTAGTCAACCACGGGGGAATGTTGTAGTTGACGATGACAACGGGCCATACACTGTAAGATGTTGATCTTTGACCAAATGGATTTACGCCATCCATAGCCAGGCCTAAGCGCAAATTTCGAGCTTCCCTGGCAAAATCCGACCATGTTCCATCTATATGTTTCCAGGCTGCGCAATCTGCAGGAATTCGTAGCACACAATCCGAAGATTTATTCTCCTCATGCCATGATGCTAGGGCGGCCATGGACTTACATTCGAAGAAATGCTTGATGCGAGGAAGCAGAGGAAAATGTCGCAAAACCTTTTGTGGAATTTTTGTCCCGTGGAGATCTACTCGATATCTTTCGGAATCACATTTCGGACACTTCTCCATGTCTATGTATTCCCCTCTGAAAAGAATGCAGTTATTAGGACAAGCGTGGATAGAATTGTAATCCATCCCCAAGTTTCGCAAAATCTTTCTTGCTTCATCTCGGGAATCTGGCATCACATTGTCAGCTGGTAGTATGTGCTCTTTAAGCAATCTACACAACATAAAAATACGATACAGTCGTGTAAAAATCTATCAGATCATTATACATTTAGAGTTTTATTAAAGTAAACTAAATGTAATAGATCACCTGAAAAGCGTTGTGACGCTAGTGTCACTCCATCCAAACTTTGTCTGATGTTGAGAAGAACTAGGAGTGCTTTCAATCTAGACATACGTGCTCCATTATACAATGGCGTATCGGCTTCACTTTTCATATCATCATAGATAAGCCTTTCTGAATCCATGATCGTCTCGATCATTTCATCAATCTCGGGCTCAAACATTGCCTCGTTGGGAATGTGCTCTGCATGATCATCCCCCGAGCTGTCAGAGGCTACATCTTGTGGCCTCACATATGCTGCTTGACCAAAGCGCCTGCGAACACGTCTATTGGGTTGCAAGATTGCTGCTTGTTGGCCAGCGTCAGAGTCCGACGAGTTATAATTGGCAACAACTCAATCTATAATAGATGGATCGAACTCGCCAAATTCGCGAACGTGCTGCAAAGAAACACGTCTTGTCCGTCGCACAGCATGCTTGCATTGATTACAAGGACATAAGACCCTCGTTGAGAGATAGGTGTTTCGGTTGGACGGTCCCACATCCTCGTCACTACTCATAATGAGGATAAAAATCTTATAACCTGGAAAACAAATTTAATATTCTATTGGAATTCTTCGTCTTCTCTCTCTCTCTCTCTCTCTCTCTCTCTCTCTCTCTCTCTCTCTCTCTCTCTCTCTCTCTCTCTCTCTCTCTCTCTCTCTTACCTCACATTCTCTAGTCATGTCCAATCCCCGCACACCTCGGTCTAGAGGTGCACCGAGATCAGAACCACCGGGTTATAATCTTGTCTTTATTGGTCAATACCTATATTTGTGGGTACAAGAAATCTACACACCCACGTCTACATGATACTGCATGTAGTGGACAAAAACCCTTTGCCTCTTCTCTAGCTGTAGCACTTCACAGCATCTTAACATCTTTTCACAGTAGATCTTTTCACTGTTCGTCTAACTCTAAACCCTAAACCGTAAGTAATTCTTGCGTGGACTCGATCTAACGTAAATAAGCGTAAATCTAAATAAACGTAAATCTAACTAAAAATAAACCTAAATCTAATTTAACGTAAGTCTACATCTAACCTAATCTTTAACGTCTTTTGGGATAGTTTCCTACGACGTTAAAACTCTCTTCTTCTTTTGTGTGTGTGTGTGTGTGTGTGTGTGTGTGTGTGGGTAAACCTAAATAAACCTAAGTCTAATCTAATATAACATAAATCTAAATCTAACGTAAATTATGTTATATTAAAAAAAAAACTAAACTAACAGGGATTATAAGAACCTTAAAACTAATTTAACACATAATTTTTCACATAACTCGGCAAGAGTTGGCATTCTCATCACTAAAGATGTGAGAGTTAACTTCCGGCGGTGACGCTGCCTCATCTCCATCCACATCTGACGACAGCAATTGGCCCTTTAGACCGTTCTTGCTCTTGTTACTAACTTTGAAGTTGCTGTTGAATGACTAGAGGTTGTCTAGATGGTCATTGTGTCGGGGATGTAGTGACTCTTGCCGCCCTGAAGATCCACCTTCTTCCCTATCTTCTGAAGACATTTCACCAGTACTTTTGGATCGACGGAGCCCACCATGAGTGAAGGCAACAATACCCTATATTCCATTGAGGGCTTTCTTCACCCGCTTCATGCAGGCATCGCAGTCTATGGAGACCTAAATCTAATCTAATATAACGTAAATCTAAATCTAGCGTAAATAAACGTAAATCTAGTTAAAAATAAACCTAAATCTAATCTAATTTAACTTAAATAAACCTAAATCTAATTTAACGTAAGTCTACATCTAACCTAATCTTTAACGTCTTTTAGAATAGTTTCCTACGATGTTATAACTCTCTTCTTCTTGTGTGTGTGCGCGTGTGTGGATGTGTGTGCCAATAAAAAGAGATAAATGGTATAACCTTTCTATCACCCATGCCAAGTATGATAGATTGATTATGCCATTTCCCTCTTGAATAATAGGTCTTGAGTTCAACTCCTCGTCGGCTAGATCTTTAGGTCTTTTAATTTTAATTAGTTTCCTATGACGTTAAATTAGTTTCTCTCTCTTTCTCTCTCAATGTGTGTGCGTTTTTTTGGATCGTATGCATATTTTCTCTCTCTTTTCCTCTCTCAATGTGTGCGTTTTTTGTTTATGCATGTTCTCTCTCTCTTTTCCTCTCTCAATGCGTGCGTTTTTTGTTTATGCATGCTCTCTCTCTCTTTTCCTCTCTCAATGTGTGTGTGCATTCTTTGTTTATGTATGTGTGTGTGCGTTTTTGTTTATGTTTGTACTCTCTCTCTCTCTCTCTCTCTCTCTCTCTCTCTCTCTCTCTCAAAAACACTATGTGTGTGTGTGTATGTGTGTGTGTGTGAGAGAGAGAGAGAGAGGGAGAGAGAAAGAGGGAAAGGGAACATGAGAATGAGGAGAGGGAAGGAGCATACCTGGCTCTCCTTCCTCTCCTTGTGTGTGTGTGTGTGTGTGTGTGTGTGTGTGTGTGTGTGTGTGTGTGTGTATGGAGAAGAAAAAGAGGGAGAGAGAGAGAGAGAGAGAGAGAGAGAGAGAGAGAGAGAGAAGAGTGTTACCTGCTCCTTGCTTGAGGGCGCCGAAAAACTCAGATCTGAGATCTGAGTTTTTGGGCGCTCTCAGTTATTTTTTTAGCCCAGCCGGCGTCGCTATGAGCGTCGCAAATTTCTTTGTAAATTTGCGACGCTCATAGCGACATCGGGATTTTTTTTTTGAGCGTCGTTGTGTGAGCGTCGCTAATATGAATAGCCTCTTGTAGTGTATCTTTACCAAGGCCCTCGGAGCTGAGAAGATTCGACGTTTTCGGACTATGCTTGGACTCTGCGACATGCAGAGCTCGAGGGGGAGTGTTGAGATGTCGAGCTCTACACCTTGAGCTGGCGTCCACTACGGGTCTTGGCCGCTTACGGCATTTACTCATTGGCGCGTCAGGTGACCGACACGGAGGATCTCTTCCAGTGATTCTACAGCTGGACTACACTTATAGTGCTAGCCTAGTACGCTTCTAGTGAGTTCACACTTAGTGACCGCATGTACATATGTGCTACTTTTCAGCTTTATCACTTAGTCATTTTATACTCTCTTTTCTGTAAAGAAGAAGAAGAAGCTTTCCATCTCTGTGTGCTTTGTGCTTGTCTTGTGTAGCTCTCTTGCATCCTCATTCTTTACAATCGGCGATCACTCTTACCCTTTTTCTATTGGACCGACAAGCCCAGTACCTGACTCTACCAAGTAAATAATACAACGTCCGTCATAGGTGATAGGGTGTCCCTGATCCGTGAGGGTTAACATGCCCCCCTTCCTGATGTAGATTCCGTCCTCGGCAGCTATTGAGTTGAAGCTCGTTCGTCGAGGTGGAAGAGCTTTTGAGATGAATGTCCTCAGCCTCCTTCAGTTACTGCAAAATCAAACAACATTGGCAGAGTAATTGCATTCTCATAAGCAATTAAAAAGCATATGCAGTTGTAGGCAGACAATTTGATTGGTAACAGAATTTTAAACCATTTTTTTAGCAATAAATCAACGCATAAATAGTTATAAAGATAAAAAATTAAACAAGTCCGGGGTCGCTAATTTAATGGTCAAAAGGCACTAAAGATCGACTATTAATACCATGGGTAAGCTTCTTAATTTTCTCTGGTCAATTAAGTTGTTTAATCACGAGAGCCAAGTATTTCATGTTCGAGGGCTGACTAGAGGCTATACCTAGAAGACCTTGTAGTTAAGCTACGATAAAATGAGTTTCTCATGAACTCATCGCCTGACTGATTACCTTTCCTTTGAACCCCCAAAGTCTTTTCACGGTGATTCAATTTTGATGTGTGTGCTTATTTTGTATGCCTTGGGTTTTTTGCTTTTCAAGGAAAAGCGCCCACACTGGGAACCTCTAGGGCCACCATAGGTGATACATGTGAGTGAAGTACCAAATCAAGCTGAGATTTCTCTTCCAGCTTAAGATTTTACTTTGTGGCACTTTGATTTTTTTTTTCATTTTTTAGTTTGTTCATTTTCAACATTTTAATTTTGTAACTTTGGGGGGTCATATAACACTGTTACCCTCCCCAGGCTCATCACACTAGTAAACTCCCTTTATAATATTTAAGTTGAAGGTCAATAGGGACCAAGCCCACTAGAAAGCCCTAGTACATTTCACACAATGCTACCTAAATCGGATTAAAAACCTTAGTAACCATTGATTATTAGGAAGGCATTCCCCATGGTATTAAGAGAAGATCTCTAACGCCTAGCTTGGTCAAACTAGTTTAGTCAGACTGCTTGATTTTTAAACCTAGACAAGTGATTATGAAAAAAAATTACATTGAATTTAATGTTTGATACTAAACAAAGGCACTAAATATTATGCTACCAATCACAAACATGGATGCAAAAAGATAAGGGGCAATGTTAATGGACAAGAAACACCTGTTTGTGTTGATGGTCACGCTTGGTTTGAAGTGTGAATGAGAGAAAGATTCCATGAAGGTCCAAATCCTAACAACAGCAACACTCTCCTATACACACTAGGAAACACAAAGAATACCTCTAGGAGTCACATCAGTGGGAAAAGGTACCTACACTTATTGAACACAACAAAAAAACACATAAGGAACCCTAACCTAATTATTTGCACTCCCCCTAGAGAGTCAAGGGAATAGGATATTGTAGAGATTGGGGAGAAACCCTAAGGCTAAACCCCTATTCTCGTCGTCGAGATAAAAAAATTCATCATCCATGAGACCATATGTGCCATCCGTGTAGTCATGTAAATCTTCTTCTTCATCATAGGTACCCGTGTTTACTAAGAAGGTCACTAGCCTATAGTCATCTTGGTCAAAAGGGTAGGCTTGTGCAATGGGATAAACGCTCTTTACTAAGTATGGGTCAGTCGTAGTCAAGAGACGTATCAGCCATTCTAACTCCTCAAAATTCCTCTCACATGCTAGCGTACCTACCAAATCCCATTCACATGCAAGCACTGGAAAGACCATGTGGAACATTTGTGAAAAGTAACGAGGGTACCTCTCACCCAAGGCAGGAATGGATGACTCTAACGTACCAGCCATATATGTACGCGCAAATAGATGATGGTTAGAGTGAAAATATTACCAGGGTGGTGTTCTTGTGTATAATGTGTTTTTATGATTTTGTATTATGGCTCTTGCTCTTTTTTTTTTTGTGTGTATAAGGCTTTATATATACATTCCCTACGATTGGAGATTGAGAGGTCAGGGAGGAAGGTTGAGAGGGAAGCAAGTGAATGATGGATGTCAGCAAACACTCCCCCCTTCCTTGGGTAGATCATACCTTTTGGAATGATGTCGTCACCTTTTGAAACCAATTGTTCCAAGTTGTTATGGTTGAAGGCTTTAACCAATAATTTTCGACCGCCCTATGCGTTTCATCTAGTTGTAAGGGTGGTAAGGTACTTTCCCAGGATCGAGCTTGAAGTGGTTCATCAGGTGATTCCTGAACACTGGGAGGTGTGGATTGCTTTGTAGCTTCATGGAGGTCCACTATTGCAGGTGGAGGCTGTGGAGAAGCTTTTACCTCTATGGATGCATTACATGATGAGCTAGAAGCTTCATGTAACTCCCCCCTTCCTGAGCTAGGTGGAACAAATCGTTCGTTCTTCAGTACCCAAACTAGCTCTGGAGCGGGTGTGTAGCATTCTGTGATATTTTTCTTTTCGCGATCGTTGATTCATTTTGGAGCTACGGGATTGGGCTCACATGGGTCAGGTGATAGGTAAGAACAAAATCTACGTTTTGGCACCCAACTTTGATCATTTCCTTGATAGTAGCCTTGGAATTTCAATAGTTGTTTAGGAATCCAATACCACGTTTTCTTACTTTTCTTGGAGCAAGTGGGACGTTTCTTACAAGGCTTCTATTTTTTAGCACTAGCTATGATCGCTAAAGAAGCTTTAGGGACCCACTTGTATGTTTTCTTCGTTATATTAGGATGAGTCTCGTCAGAAGCTATATGCATTGCTTGTATCATATTTAAGGGTACGAGTGGTGGCATTTCATCCCCCTCAGGTGTTACCCAGGTCGTCCCCCTATTTTCCCAAGTGTCTATGGTTGCTGCTAGGTGGACCCAATCCACATTGTCCGACTCAATCATCCCAGGTAGTACATCCATATAAGGAGAATCTTCCCCAACATCAGTGTCCGCTTTACATGTGTAACAATATTGTGATGGGGTTGAGTGAACTATGGTGTCAGATCTATGATCAATTATAAACCTGTTTCCTAGAGGATGTGCTCGACTAGTCACAAGATCCACTTGAATGACAGAATCTCGTAACTGCGAGTAGACATGTTTTTAGACCAGTCATGTACCATTTTTGCTTCCCTCATGAAAGGACGTCCTAAGACATCCTAATACATCTCCGATGCCACAGTGTGTTTGGAGAAATCCATAACAATGAAGGTAATCTTTATTTTATGTCCAAAGACCTTGATCTTGAGATCATCTAGCATCCCAATAGGTTTAACAATAGACCCACTGGCCATCTTCACTACTATGGTTGTGGTCGCAAGGTGAGGTCTTCCCATAGTTTCCCAGAAATTTTTAGTCACAATGCTAACCCCAACGCCACCATCAAGGATTCCCTTCACAGTTAATCCCTTAGTAGTGATTGGTATGGTCGCATTGGTTCATCACCCTCAAAGTATTGTCCCAACTTGTTAATTAACAGGTATTTCTATAACAAGGTTCTCATCTAGGTTGGGTTGTGGATCTAAGTGTTCCTTCTCTGTTGGCATCTCCCCAGATCCATCCATCCGTGCAAATTGTGGTAGCCCAAACTTCAGTTCTCCATTGAGGAAGGCTCGAAGAGCTGAGACTAGCTCAGGGTCTTTATATAGTTTGGACATGATGGTGGTTTTAACTTCTGAAGACATGAAATCCATCAATTTGGCAATGTTTAACGGAACCTTTTGGACTTCAGTCCCTTGACGTGGGGAATATGGGATCTCCATTTCTTCGATAGGATCAGGTAGTCCCTCTGTAAACATTCTTTCCATCAAGAAGTGAGTACGCCCACTTTCCCATGACTTTAAGTCACTTTCTTCTTGGATGACACTAGGTATGGCTAAGGGTCTATGGACTTGGTGAGGTTATTGTTGCGTAGAGAACACAGTGTCTGTAATCTGGATCTGCCTAGGTGTTGGTTCTAGATCCCTTTGGATATCTCCTACCAAACTCCTTAATTGCTTGACTCGCTCGATCTCCTCTGTAGGGTTTGGATAAGTTCATATCTTCTTCTTGGATCCTGGCCATTGTGGCTCACGAAGATCTTCCTTGTTGGTTTCTATCTTAGTGGTTGGTTTCACCTGAATCCGAATCCTCTTCAGCGTTGTTCATATATACAGGGTCGTCACCAGTCCCTATGTTGGTCTTTGAACTAGGGTCTGACTTTGCTGCTTTTTGCGACCTCTTCCTTTGTGTTTTCTTCTTTTTCTGAGATTGGGCAATTGATGTCGTGTCTCTTTCCTCAAGAATATAATTTTGTTTTTGGAGCATCGATCGTGTGAGTACGTTTACTGGTACCACAAGTGTACTTTGTGATGGCCCCTCGGTAACTTCAATCAAGTTTAATGGCATGATCTTCGGTGCATTTGGATTATTTGGACATTGGGCAATCAAATGATCTATGCTACATCGATTACACATGAGTATCGGCATTGTAGACGTGCTGGCTTGATTGGTTTGCATTAGTGTGGGGTTCTTTTGTAGCATAATAGGACACTCGGCTACACAATGTGGACCCCCACACTCATAGCATTGAAGAGGTGGTCTCTTAGCACTATAATTGATATTTTGGCCTCTTGCCACAAGAGCAGCTACTTGATATACAGGTTTGACTTGTCCTCAATAGTCCTCCATGTAGTATTGTGGACTTTCTTCAAGCACGTCCATCCCATAGGCAATATTAGGATCTATATCTTCCTCACAGCCTTCCAAACAAGCAATAGATGACTCAAAACCCACTTGATTCACAGAAGTGATTCTCGGATGTGGTGGTTGCGGTCCTAGCACTGGAGGTGGTAACGGTGTTGTTTGAACAACATTTTGGACCCTAGGGACCATGTGTTTGATGTGTGTTCAAGAGGTGGGGCCGGCATCAATGCAGGCACTCGAGGTATGTCTGTCCATGCTAAGGTTGGTCTATTGGCCATCGCACGCTTAAATACTATGCAATGCTTAGCTTGATGACCATACCTCCCACAGGCATTGCAGTTCCCATTGAATTTTACTCTAAAATTAGGGCATTCACTGGTACTATGCTATGCGGTCCATAGCATACTGAGCACCATTGTTGCTCCCTTCTTAGATACATATGATTGTTTTGCGGAGCACGATTGTCTCTAAGAATCTCTTGAATAGCCTTGGTGAGATTTGCTAAAGTCATCTCAGATATCTTTGGCTCCTTAGCAATAGGCTTTAGGGTCACTGGCTGATGCCCTGATGCTTGCGAGCTAATAGATTTAGGCTCAATAGACACTGTTTCTCCTTGAATCATTAAATTATCCTCCAATTGGATCGCATTGGTGGTGACTGCTTCCCAAGTGGTGATACCTCTAATGACTATGCCATTGTAGATATCCTCATTTCGTAACCCCCTAATGAATCTATCAAGCAATTGGTTATTGTTGAAGCGCTCATTTGGATTACAACGAGAATTCAAATGCTTCAAGCGACTAATAAAGTCTCTCACCGACTCTCCTTCCTCTCGTTGGGATTTCTGGAGCTGAGAGGCTACACCCCAAAGCACTCCCTCTCGTATGTATTCTTTCAAGAATAGTCTCTGTTGGACGGAGCGACTCACACACCCATGAAGTGCATGAAAACACTACCTAGATCAACATAATATCAATCGAGGACATGGATGACACGATAGGCACACGGAAGAAATCTCTTAAGCTTGTCAGGCTGAGACCATCCTACACATACAACACTCTGGAAGGCCAACTAAACCACAATCAAGAACCTCACTGCTCTCGAATACACCACCTAGCCACATACACACATACGGAAGGTAACTCACCTAATCATGCCATATTCGTACGAAACTTAAGGAACACAATCCCCTCTCTAGGATACACCTGTCCCTAAGCTTCTACACTCAAAACCCTCACTCTAAACCCATCTGTGGAAAACACGTAGGATGACAGAGCAAAATTTTGAAAGTTCCCAAAACTGAAATTTATGAGTACCTATGCGTAGCTTATGTCACCACAATTCTATAGACTACTAGCACGCAGAAAACAGACATCGTTTGATACACTTACGGACACAAATAGCTCATAGATGCGTCGGCGTGTGCGCTTTGTCTCTATTACCCTCTAATAGTCATAATGTTAGGTCCGCATTCAGAATGCCTCCCCCCTTCCTATTTGGAGTCATCCTTTACGACAGGGTATCGCAAAGGGTATGTGTTGTGCTTGGGCAATTAAAAGTTGTGCCTATGTAGGCCTTGTAATGTAGCCCTATTATGCATACACAGTCAATGCATGGAAAAGATTTATGTTGTGCAAGATGTGGGTATAAGAAATTTTATTATTGGTATTTGTTGGCGAGGCTTCCTATTCTAAGCAATGTAATGGTCTTTGAAGCTCCTGTATCGTTGCTTGATTGAAGCGACTTGCCCTCTTCTAACTGTACTGTAATCGTAGAAAGAATTATAAGAATTCAAGCGGCGATGCACTTACAGCAGTTTTGTTGTTCTTCTTTGGGACCCATTTCTTTGCGATTATTGGCTGTTTTGTTGTTGACGCTCGTTTGGGAACCCATACTTGCCTGTGCTTCGTTTGTGTTTGAAGAGACTTCTTTGGGATCCACCTTTTTGTTGTGTGAGTCGACAGTGGTCTTTGCTTCAGCCCTTGTACACTTGGTTGGTGACGGGATTCAGGCTTTGAAAGTTGATACTGTGGTTGTTTTGGAATCCAAATGAATTCCTGACTTTTTTGTGCTTGAATCAACTTCTTTGGAGCCCAAACCTAAGTTGTGAAAGCTTGCGACTTTGTGATATTCTTACCCGTTCGTGCACGCTTTCCTTGTTTTTGTTTTGGTGTTGGATCTTGTGATTTGTCATTAGAGATCTTTTTCTTCTTGATCCATATCTATTTTTGGCCGATCTAGCTTTTTGGTATGCAGATTTGTCGAGCTTTTTGGCTTTGACTTGTTGTCCTGTTCTTTTGACCTGTCATGGTTGTTGCTGAAGGGGTTGGTGATAGTGATGGCCTGAGTTGATGATAGGGGATATCGTAAGATTCATCACTATCGCTACTATCCTCAGCAAGGTTGACCTCTTGTACTTTCCCTTGATTTTTTGGCTGGTAGTGGAAAGTTACTGTCTGTTTGCTCGTGGGTGGTAGTTTCTTGGAGGACTTTTCTAGCCCATTGATTAGAGCATTGTTAGCTAGTTGCTCTGGTCGTATTCCTCCTAGCTGAGTCTTTGCATCCTTATTAGGATCCATGTATGAAGATGCTTGTGGTGGTTGTTTCTTCACCGAGGACTTTGGAATCCACTTTTGATGCACTTTATTCATGTAGCGATGACATTGATTCCCGGGTCATTGATCTTTTTGAAGCTCGAAGTGTTCTAAAGAGTCATAGAACTCGTCGTCTTCTTCATCTTTTGATTCTCCACATTTCTTTGTTTGCTCCTTATTTCGAGAGCTTGTTGATGTCTGGATCTCTTCGTTTTCCTGGATTACACTCACTGCAAAATAAGGAACGACATCGTAGCCATTTTCATCACAAAACTTTATTGTGGGAGCATCCTCCACGGCGCACACATCCAGAGTAGCCAAGATGTGTTCCCATCCAAAAGGCTCTAACTCTTCTTCAGGAAATGGTTCTAGGATATAGTCCATATCCTCTATAACCCGCTCTAGGATACATTCCTCATGTTTCAAGCTACCACATTGTGAAGCTCCACACATCCACAGGTCTTTAGGCTTACCTAACCAAGCTGGAAGTTCTGATCCTGCTACTGTGGCGGAATCAAACTCCTCAATTGGTGTTCTCGTCACATCTCTATAGCTATGGTCCCTCAAGTTTATCTTTGTTATGGTTTCCATATGTCTCAGGTATATATGGTCATAACCCCAATCTTGGACCATTTTCAATTGTCGCATGAATGGTCTTCCCAGAATGATGTCATAGTTGTTCTTCTTCCCAAAGTCAACAACAACAAAAGTGTGTTCATATTTAATGCCACAAGAAGTAACAAGTACTTTTTCTGGCAATCCTAGAGGCTTTTCCTTGTGTCCGTCTACAAGCTGCAGGGTCATTCGTGTGGATATCAAGGCAGGTTTTCCCCATTTTTTCCAAACCTCTTTGGTTGCAATGGCCACACCAGCTCCACTGTCAAGGATTGTCATGGTTTTTACACCATTGAATTCCATAGGAAGGGTGGTGTTTCCATCTTCTCCCTCGTAATACTCGCCTACCTTGTTTAATGGCACTGGCTTAGTATTTAGTTGAGGCATTTCAAGCTCTTTGATGCCTTCCTTGATTTGAGTCATTGGGGTATTTACACCAAATTTCTCTATACATTTACCCACATTAGCCCACATGTTTGGTCTTATTCTGAGCAACTCGGCTAACATTATTGTACAGGTGACTGGGGTAGATAGAATATCTACTAGCCCCTTTGAATCGATAGCCTTGTTGGGAGACAATCTCTGTGATGGGACTGCAACCACATCTGACCTGGTCTCGTACTCTCCCATGTAGGACGGTAGTGTTCTTAGCGAATGTGGTTGACTGTCCATAGATTGTACAGATCCTTTGTCGCCCCAATACGATCGCACGTCTAGATTCATTTGAGATCCAGTCTCAAATTCCTCTATTGGTGGTAAAAACACTCCTCCTTCATCACCAATCTTGTCTACTCGTCTTCTTAGGTCATCGGCTTCATTGGCCTCTCTGACTTGTTTCCACAATTCGTCAAGACCATCTATCTCTTTACAATCCTCAGGTATAGCTTGGTGAAATCCCTCGGAAGAGTTATCCGTGGTATTCAGTACTATCCTTGGTTCTAATGCTGGGTCTTCGAGGTTTGGTCTGTGCTCATGACCAGAATATGGCTCTTTTAGTTCCTGGTTTGGTGGGATTACTTGTGTAGGCATGACACGGATCACATCCTCAGGTTTTGTAGCTGGTGGTTCTAGTAAAGCTTGGGCTGTTTGAATCATTTTTCGGCATATTTCAAACCTTTGCTTTTCTAGTTCCGCATAGGGATATGTCATCCACCTGTGTTCTTGGGTTTGGTTGTTTTTGAGCCTCACATCATAGGTTTTCAAGAGGGCATCTAATGTCTCATTAACCTTCTCTACCAACACCGATCCGTGGATGGTTCTTCAGAGGTTTAACCATCTGTGTAAGAGAAGGTGCCTCCTTTTCCTCATGTTTTTTTATCTTCTCCTTAGCTTTGGTAAGCTTCTCAGCTAGGGATTTTTGCTCTCGTTCCCTGCGTGCTTTCATCCTAGTCTTTCTAGCTTTCCAACTATTTTGTTTGCTCTTGGTTTTCTGACTAGGTGCATCTGTCTTTGGTCCATCATCTGTCTTTGGACTCGTGTCACTTTCCGTGTTCTTTGTCTCTAGATTCTCATCAGCTTTCTTTTGAGCTTGTGCTCTCGTAACCACTTGAACTGGTACAACATTTTCATTTTCTGAGCTACTAGGGAGCTGAACAATCCCTGATACATTTTTCGTGATTTTTCTGATTTGGTTTGGTTTTTTCGGGCAATCAGGGATCAAGTGAGTGATGCCACACTCAAGACAATAGGCATTTACTTCAGTGATCTCCGTATGAGGACATTGTTTGACCAAGTGGTTGTCAAGACTTTTGTGACAATCTGTCTCTGGTTGAGGAGATTCTTTTAGCATTTCCTCTTGGCTATAAGTATACTTTGACCTAGATAAGCCACTATTTGCAATGAATCGCAATGTCCTTTCGTCCATTTCATACCTTCTTTCTTTCGACTGAAACCCAGGAGGTGGAGGTTGTACCGGCCTCACCACTCCATGTGTTTCTCTCACATTTTGTTGCTTCGAAGGGTAGTACTCACTTTGGTTGCTATACCACATTGTAGATGGCACTGGCGTTGGTTTATTTGATACTTCCATCATTGGCATGTATCTAATGTCTACCGGCATTCTAGCACCTGGCAGCGGAGGTGGTTGTCCTAAGACAAGTTGTGGCCTTAAAACTCCTACTGGTCCTGGCGCATTTCCCGTAATGTATCTAGGTGGAGTAGGTGCTTCTGGAATAGGTTGTACATACCTCTCCCTAGCATTTTCCATGCTATAATAGCACTCTTCCCCCATATGGTTTGTCCATTTTCTCTCAATTTCACACCACTTCGGCTCTCCCGAATCAGACCTTACAAGAGGAATCAACCTCTTGACCAAGTCGTCAATAAGCTTTTCTTAATCAATAGGTGCCGTTGGCTTGGCAATGGACTCACTTATCTGTGAAACACTGTGCTGAGAGGATGTGTCATCTCCTTGACTCTTTAAGTCCTTTTCTTTGTATGCCTCATAGTTATCCACTAGATAAAGAGCTTCTTTGATCAACTCGTTTAGCGTCATTCTCCTTATCATATGCAGATCCTTCTGAAGGTCCGCATGTCTCATTCCCAGGATAAAGATCAGCATCAATCGTGCTTGCGTAGGTAATTCCGCTCTCGGACAGAGCTTCACATATCTCTTGAGCCGTAATAATGCTATGCGTACTGATTCATCCTCTTTCTGTTTGAATCTTTGGATTTGCGAGATCGTGTTGTGAGCAATGCCTTTTGGCGAGAATTCTTCAATAAACTCCTCAAACAGCTCATCTAGGATCTCAAAATCCCATTTTTCCACCGAGTCGAACCATGTAGCTGCATCATCTTCTAGAGTCAATCCAAATCCCGCAAACTGTGTCGCAAAATCTGAAACTTTCTCTGCTCTAATCACTCTTCTAAAAGCCGTTAAGTGATCTCTCGGATCTTTATCTCCGGAGTATTTTCTGTTTACCCATTTCTGGTCTTGGGATGGTCTAACTCGTCAATTGTCTACAAGTCTAACCAGAGACTCTCCCAATCCTTCTGTCGTTATCGCTCTTGAAGGGAATCCTGGTGGCTCTCTTCTTGGAATTCCTATAGGAATTCTCATGTTTTGTGGAGGCATTTGTGGTCCTTCATTGACCAAATATCCACCTCTTTCTACTACAGTCTGTGGATTTGTGCATTCTACAACTCTGTATTCTCGTCCATACTTGTCGACAACTATAGATCTCCATTGACAGTTGACTCCGTAAGTGTAGACATATAAGAGCTTGTAATCCATTATCTCTTCTAGGTATGGATCTGAGCACCTATAAAGATTGACCTCATTGTCGTCAATGTATCTATATAGTCCTTCACTCTCATGACCAATCATCCAAACTCTCTCAACAAGATGGGTCTTTATCAATTGCAAGTTTGAAAGATCCATTGTGGGAGGATATTCCTCTATCGTCGGGATCTCCAAGCTTGTGTAAGCTGCGTTTGAATCTAGGGTAGACATGATTTCTGGGCTTAAGAGCTTTTGCTTGGTTCAACTAGACTTAGTTCACTGTGTTCAAGTGATTTGGTTAGGGAAAAGTCGAAACTATGTCCAAAACCGCAACCGTTTCGTCACAATTCTTGTAAATTGTCGCTTTTAGACACCCCTAACTTGCAAATGTTTTTTGAGGCCTCAAACGACGTTTTTTTTTCAAAGTTGAACTAGATGGTTGCTCTAAGATCTATAGAGCCTCTCTCATGCTACGTTTAGATATAAAAACTTTTCCGATCCGATATTGTTTGTGAAAGTTATGGCCAAAATAGTGAAGTGCAGTTTCCAATTTCAATTTTAAAAGAAGATTTGGGATCTCTATGACACTGTGAACACTTCTGTATGTCAAAATTACAGTTGGACCCTAAAACTGGCCTAGAGACATCCTACGCGTAGGATGTCTATATGCTCAGAATTTAACAAAACTTGGTCCAGATACCCCCCTTAAGTCTAGCAACACAATGGTATGCTCAGAATTTCATTTGGACCTAAAAATGGCCTTGAGACATCCTACACGTAGGATGTCTTTTTTCTCAGAATGACTTGAAATTTTCACCCCAGATTCTCCTTGATGTGCTGATCACATTGGTGTGCTCATAGGTTGGTTTGGAGTCCTAAATCAAGCTGGAGACATCCTACGCGTAGGATGTCTTTTTGCTCTATTTCAGCTCAAACTTGCACTGTAGCTTCCCCTTGATGTGCTTAACTCACAGCTATTTTTACTTTTTGATTCTGACACCTATAGGTTGGTCAAATAATCCAGAATCTGCTACAGAAGCCTGATGTCTGTTCTGATGAATTCCCAAGACAAATCAACTCCAAACTGGACCAAATTTTCCTAGGAGGCTTATCTAAGGCTATATGACAGCATGGTATGGTCACAGTAGAATTTTGGTTTTAGAATTATGCAGTAGACATCCTACGCATAGGATGTCTTTTTGCTCAGAATGAACCCAAACTTGAACCACAGACTCTCCTTAAGGTGTTGATCACTGTTGTATGCTCAGAGGTTGATTTGGAGTGCTAAATCAGTGAAGACATCCTACACGTAGAATGTCTTTTTGGCCTGTTTGACCCCAGACTTGTCCCACAGCTTTCCCTTGATGTCAGCAACCCAATGGTATGCTTAGATTTTGGTTTGGATTTCAAAAGTCCCAAATTTTAGCTGTTCTTTCCTTTTTCTCAGTCAAAAGTGCTAAAGTCCGCTTTGAATCCAATTTTCTCACCCAAATGAGGTGAAACCCCTTTCAGTCACTCAATATATCATTCAAGACATGTTCATGCAGCCATATTATGGTTTTGGTCTCAAAATAATGCTTTGGCACAAATTGGGTAGGATGTCTGGCAATTTCAGTCTATCTGGCATTATCCTGTCAAGATATGGTCAAATTTCCACTTTCCAGGTGAAAATAGGATAAAACCTACCTTCTAAACACACTAGTAACCTCATATTTTCAAAAAAGTGCCCAGATCACCCTATAGACATCCTACGCGTAGGATGTCTACTTCTGATTTTTTCAGACTGAAGTGTCCTTGATGCTTCCTTATGCTCTCAGCAAGTGCAAGTATGCTTCACAATTGCAAAAACATGCAAAAATCCCTCAATTAAGCCTTTGCATAAATTTTACGTTTTCTGACTCCGCCTTTTGGCTTTTGGTCAACAAAAATAGGGAAAACCAGCCAAGTCAATATGATACTAGTGTAAAACCTACCCTCTGAACCCACTGGTGCAGTGAGAATTTTCAAATTTGGTCTCCAGAACCCCCTTGAGACATCCTACGCGTAGGATGTCTATGTTTACAGAATTGTAAGTTTTCTTCACAAAACCCTTGCAAATGCTCTTTTATATGCACAGCATCAGTCAGTCATACAAAAATATCCACAAAAGCTTGTTTAATGCATTTTTACCCTCAAAGCACACTTTGAGTCCGTGATTTCAAATGCAATCAAGCACTTTAGCAAATAATTCAATGCTGAATAGCTCTAGATCAGAATCGGATCACTTACCTAAAGCTACTCCCACAAATTATATGGGGTTTTGCATCTATGAGTAGAAAAACGCTTCACTGCCACACACAGACTAGTAAACGCTTTTATCACCTCACAAATCACTCGACCACCAACACTACTCTAATCCACAGATCCTAACTAAACCTATCTAGTCGCAGACCCTCGGCAAGACACACGCTTCCTGGCTATCCACTTGATCACGGAATATCCTCTTCCGGATCCACTTAAGAAAAACGCTTTCTTTAGCCGAAACTAAATCAAGCAACCATCACACGAGTGTTAGTAGGAAACCTACTTAGGTCCTTGTGTCCCCGACAACGGCACCAATGTTGGACGGAGCGACTCACACAGTGACACACCCATGAAGTGCATGCAAACACTACTTAGATCAACATAATGTCAATCGAGGACACAGATGACACGATACGTACACGGAGGAAATCTCTTCAGCTTGTCAGGCTGAGACCATCCTACACATACAACACTCTGGAAGGCCAACTAAACCACAATCAAGAACCTCACTGCTCTCAACTACACCACCTAGCCACATACACAAATACGGAAGGTAACTCACCTAATCATGCCAGATTCGTACGAAACTTAAGGAACACCATCCCCTCATCACTAGGATACACCTGTCCCTAAGCTTCTACACTCAAAACGCTCACTCTAAATCCATCTGCGGAAAACGCGTAGGATGACAGAGCAAAATTTTGAAAGTGCCCAAAACTGAAATTTATGAGTACCTATGCGTAGCTTATGTCGCCACAATTCTATAGACTACTAGCACGCAAAAAACAGACATCGTTTGATACACTTACGGCCACAAATAGCTCGTAGATGCGTCGGCGTGTGCGCTTCGTCTCCCGTGGAATGCTTGGCGTTGTCGTGTAGCTCTCCTCGATCCTACAGCAATGGTGCAATCAAATCTCCAATGTGTTGAGCGAGCCGGGCGTAGCGAGAGGATGAAGCTCACACTCACTCTCTTTCTCTCACACACACAATAGACAGCAGCGCTAAGTTTTGATTATGATTAAAAGTCTTTTTACAAAATGACCTAGGTACCTTATATACTAAGGCTACCTTAATGGGGTTGAATGGGTCAAATGGCTTTGTATTTACAATCTTGAAGTGCCATTGCACCCCGGCTTTTGAAACTAGAATAACTACTCATTAGAAATGACGTTTATAGCCATAATCCGCAGCATTTCATAACTCGCAAAAGATAAGACTTTGGTACGAAACTTGAGTTATGTTGTGTTGTTGACCCAGCGGTCAACAGTCTCCTAAGAGTAGGATAAATCGTTTTTTCTTCCACTCTTAGGGTTCTATACCAATCCCCTGCCTTTCCACTTAAGGTTAGGCTTAAAGCATTACTCTTATGCAGGTCATTGTGTTCTCCTAGAGAATCGCATATTTTTTCAAACACTTCGATATGCTTTCTCACATCCCCATCTCCACTAAATTTTTGTGTGAGCTTGGCTATTTGTACTACCTTACTTCTAGGCTCTCTGTCAGGCGTGTTACGCATATTCTCAGTAATAGATCGACCAATAGCTTGAGCAAATGTTGTCAAGTCACCTAAGTAAGCAAGAACTGTGGGTGAAGGCGCTCCATATACTACATGTGGAGTAGGTATTGGCATTGGGCTTGGCGCATAGGAAGCCCTTGGGTTCCACATTTGGTACGGGGTTGTGCCATGTGGCGGTCCATAGCTCATATGTGTGGCCCTAGGCATAGCAGACGTCGGATGTGACATGCTAATGCTAGTCGGTATGGTCCCATGAAAATAAAAACTTGGGTGTCGTGGTTGTGGAGAATAGGTTGTTGAACAATGGGAGGAGTAGAGACTACATGAGTACGAGGACCCATGGGTGTATACGATTGGTACACACTTGTAGGTGTTGTTGCAGGCATTGAGCTACCATGTAGCGGTGCTTTACTAACAAATGAGGTCCATGGCATGTTTCTTGGCATGCCCATCATTGGGGTAGGCATGGTAGCCGTGGTGTCATCAAGGGAAAGATGAGCTAGACTTGGAAAGGTAAAGCTATCACTTGTGGGCTCAGATTGCACTGAGACCCCTGGAGAAACAACACATGGAGGATCCATCAGGACTTACCAAGGGAGTCTCCATTTGCGATAAGGTCGGTTGTTTAGCCTTTCCTGTATCTAAGAATCTCATGAGACCCGTTGAAGGCATGTTGATCCCCTTGTTCTGTCTCTCTAAATCAATGACCCTATGTTAGACCTCATAAACTCTTTGTTGTTGATCCTCCACACTAGTAGCATCCATTGTGGATTGTAGGACATCTAACCAATCCACGTGATAGGTGTGACCTGTGTATAGGTCCGTCAGAGTTTCTGTTTGTAGTTCGTACTCCCAGTTCTCATTTAAGAACACTCCATCTAGGATTGAGGTGCTAGGGGTGTCCTTTGAGCTAGATGCAATGTTGCTTTCTAGGGGTTGGTCCTTAGCGGTTGCTAAGTCAGGAGCACTCGATTTCTCTCCTAGAAAAGATATTGACATAGGCCCTTTCGATTTTAACTCTCTTCGTTGCTCCGCCTTGCATAAGCTCTCAATTTCCTTTTCCCTCGCTGCAAGGATATATCGCTCAACCTCTTACACTTTGACAAGGCTTCTACCATCGGGTAATATGACCTCGGAGAGAAATAACTCTCAAGAGTCAGGAGGTGCAGTGAATGAAGTATTCACGTACACATTCTCTAAGGGTATAGGGTCTACGTTGGTCATGAATGGAAAATTTACTTCTCCACCCCCCTCATTTACATCATTAGCTCCATGTTCGGAGCGAGTGACTCTACTAAAGGTTTCCTTCGAGTGGCTAAGCACGCTCGGCCCGGACCGTGGACCCATGGCATGCATGTCTTGGCTTGAGCTATCGGGATTAGGCATTGGGAAACCCTCCATGACGTCGTAGTCAAAGGAAGAGTCACTAGCCGCTATGTTCGGGTCTTGGTTTGTACTACCTTGGGTCCCCGTCGCCGATGGCCCGGAACCTAAAGTAGGTGGCTAATGAGAACTCGCGTAAGTCAAAATTCTCTCTAGTTTCTCCGTCTCTAGCACACGACCAGAGCGCAGATGCATGTGCTTTTGACACCCTACAAGCATCGGCGGATAACTTCGAAGGTTAACCGCTTACTTTTTTAAGCGTCCGTTTTCGCTCGTTTTTTTATGTTTTTTAATATTTTTGAATGATCGATTTTTTTATTAAAGTGTGCGATAGCTCAAAATGAGCATATCACTCAGACGGTCGCGGTGTGCTTTACAACACAATGTTCGGTCACCTAAAGCTCCGTTGGTCCTCAAAAAATCAATTTTTAGCTATGTGTGAAGCTAAAATACAAAGGGGACTGAGGCCTAAGCCTGAGCGTGAGCTTGGGCTTGCGTCTGGGCTTGGGTCTGAGAGATATTCTCGATCCCGATCCTACCTTTAAAATTTTTATTTTTATTTTATTTTTTTTATTTTTAAAGGATAAGGTCGCCACGGCCTGCGCAAGAGCACACACACACTCTACCTACCTACTTCCAACTAATTCACCTACTATTACACACTAACATACTTTATTAGCTCTCACAGATCTACTTCCTATTTACTGTACATTACATTACACAGAACTAACAACCTTAATACTAACACCTTACACAGAGATAAAACACAGTACCTTTGAAAACTCCATTAACAAAAAAAATACACAGTATAACACAAAATCCTTCTTCTCAACACACACACCCTCCTTCCTTACCTTTCCTACAATTTAAATTGCACCACAAAAAAAGCACAGAGTGCCATTCAAGCTTAGTGTATGGCATCCCCGGCAACGGCGCCAAAAATGTGCGCGTATGTCGCACGTGTCAATGCAAGGAACTTGCTGATACACTGTGTGCGAGCCACAAATGGCTCCAAGCACACAACAAGCATGAACTAGTAAGGTCAAAGAAGGTGTTGGAGTGTCACTCACCCCTCTACGCTTCCTGTCGTGGAGGATTCCTCGCCGCGAAGAAGAGGGAGACGCCGCTATGCCGCACGCAACCGCCTCGCCGCCGTCGTGCCGTCGCAATGCTCGATTGCACTCTCTCTCTCTCTCTCTCTCTCTCTCTCTCTGATCTCTCTCTCTCTCTCTCTCTCTCTCACACACACACACACACACACACAAGGAGATGAAGAAGAAGAAGATGGAGATGGAGCAAGAGCACTCTTCAATTGCACAAATGAGAGAATGAGTGAATTTTAGGTTTAGTTGACTTTTATATGAGCTCGCTCCATTCACACTTGGGCACCCATGCTTAGCCAACTAATCCCTTGAATGTTCCAGTTAGAGTGCGCCTCTCATCGGCGATCACTCTTACCCTTTTCCTATTGGACCAACAAGCCCGGTACGTGACTCTACCAAGTAAATAATACAACGTCCGTCGTAGGTGATAGGGTGTCTGTGAGCCATGAGGGTTAACAACTCTCTTCATCAGCTTCTGAATCCTCGATATCTACAACTTGATTGCATTTTGCTATCTTTTCATGAAAATTTTCCACAAGCACAGGCTTTACCTCTTCAATCCACATCGGAACCTCCACATCTGCTATCGCTTCCACACCTTGGTTCACCCCAATATGGAGCTTCTCCTCGTTGACAAGCTCGTCCACCCTCGGCAAATGCACATCACAAATTGAAAATCTCCAAGGAACATAGCCAACAGTAGGCCTTACCTCAACAAGCTCTGCACTTTGAACAATTGGAGCCACCGTTGGTCAGACCAAATAGCACTTTGCTACCTCCGCAATAGGCATATAATCTGTTGGCTTCAACACGCCCAGCTCCAACTTCCGCTTCACCTTTCTGCTCTTTATCTTTGCCAGATAGACCATGTCTTCATATGTATCCGCACCATCTTCGACCTTTTCTCAAATCCTTAGGTGTAAGAACGCCATGAGCCTCTTGATCTTGAAAAAATCTCCACTTTGCAGTTGGGTAGCAGCAGCTAGTTGCTTCCAAATATCTTTAAACTTGGTAAGAAACACACTGAAGTCTTCAAACACATCTTGCTTTAATACCTATAATTGAGCATCCACTTCTGTAGGTGACAGCCTTCGCTTGAAATCTTCAACAAACCGAGCTCGAATCACCTTCCATGACTGCCGATCAGGAACTTTCAACCCCTCGAACCAAGATTTGGCTTTCCCTCGCATCACCAGCGGCACAGCCTTTGCCTTGGCTTCATCGGTCACCATCTGCATCGACAACATCCAAAGCTCTACATCTGAGATCCAATATTCTTCAGCATCCTGTTCACCTGAGAACACCAACCCAAAATCTGGCAGCATATTACTGCACCACGCCATCACTTGTGAAATCAATATATCCTCAGTGGGGGCACCACTGATGGAAAGGGGGAAGTAGGAACAAACCGAGCACATAGTATAAATGCCTCTATAGTATAGCCTAGGGATCAACCCGCACCTCTACCCATGCAGAATCGCACACACTATCACACAATCTGTAAACGACTACTGCATACACCCAGACTCAGACAACCCAGATGCCCATACCCAACCAACCCTCACTGCATATACTGAATTGCAAGACAAGCCTCCATGGCTCTCAGCCTTTGGTTCTTTAGAAAACTAATGCATCCAAAAAAATCACTAAATGCAAATGCAAGAGAGGAAACATAAAGTTTGTTCATATAGTCAGAGTAGGGAGACCATGACAAGGCTGATTTGAAAGAGTATACAGCGATGGAATTATATAAAAGCTATCGTCTTTTAGTGCAGCATCCAACCAATCCAGAATTAAGCGTAAACCAAAGAGCCCCAACCTTCTTCTCATAAAATCATCACATAATTGGACGCCATGCATTCCTCCTGTTTGCTTCAGGTTTGCCATGCTTCTACCTTTTAATGCAGCCTTTGACAATCCCGTACTCACCCTAATCGGGACTTCTCTGCCACCTTAATTTGCAGTTTTCGGCTCTATACGTCAACCTGAGTCTTTCTCCCAAGCTATCTCTATTGTAGCTGCTCTTGCTCGTGCACTACGCTCCTAGATCACGGTCCTTGATAAACTCTTGTATATTGTGGCTCTTTACGGCTTCTACAAACCACCTCCTGAATATTGTAGCCCCCATTAGCCAACAACTTGCCTCATTCCACAGCGTATAGACATGCACCCACGCGTGTGTGTAATATATTAGATGGGACGCATTTGGTGCTATGTGCGTAGCTCGTGTGCATGGCCTCCTCTCATGCAACTGGCGCAGAATATATGAGCCCTCCTATCTAATGCTCTTTAGTGGCCCTCTGTTGCCTCCCTACTAGCCCTTGGCGACCTTCAGTCCTCATGCATCTCTCAACCTCCTTCTCTTTGGCCTGCTCCAATTAGTCACCCTCGTTGGTGGCTCCAAACCCTTCTATTGTCGATGATCACGTGTTCAGGGTTCCTTTCAACCTCCTCCAGCAAGGGAGCTCGCCTCCCAATTCCCTGTAGCATTGAGTCACCCTCCTCCTACAAAATCCCCATAGCTGGTGGCCTCCCTCTTGCTCACGGCTTCTCCAGCATCCCCAATTTCTTGTGGCTCTCCTTCTTCTCCTGGCGTGGTCATGGCCACAACAAACTCCCCTATCCCCCTTCCAGCCAGTTGGCCGCCCCCCGGCCCTTCTCTGCATGCCACCCTTCTCATGCCGCCTTGCCACCTCACAGATGGTGCCCCTCTTTCTCCGTCCAGATGGCGTCTCTTGCTTTCCTGGCACGCCCCCCTTCTCCATGGCGTCACCACTTTCTATCTTCCAGATGGCTGCAGCGCCACCTTGTCTGTCCTGCAACTCGTTTTTTTGCATGGCTATTTTTAAAGAAACTTGTTCTTTTTTTACTCACGTCTTGGACAATGTTCCCGCCAGCAAAGCGTCCATCACGTTGGGCTTTGCATATCGAAACCCTGCAAGCTCTTGAATGACAATAGTCAATACTCCAGCCCAAGCAAAAAGAGTCCTTTCAAAGGCCATCGACCAATGACATCTCCGCCGCAAAAAAAATCATGACGATTGTCACGAATGTCTTCACATTAAACTTATATTCGCTTGCTCAGGGATCCTACTTCCAACTTCTTGGGCTCAGAAAACCAATGCTTGACCTGCATAATGTCACATATGGCATACATATCATGAGGACACCAGCTCAAAATCACACCTATCATGTGTCCAAGCACCCTGTTATCACTCTATCTACTGTTATGCATCTGCTCTTGGCTATTTCATGGGTCCACATGACTTGGACGCACCATCGTACTGAACATTCCCATCATACTTTGGTCTGAGGTAGCACTCCTGGGTCTCATGGTTGGTCCATTTACCCTCGATTTCACACCATTTTTGTGGCCTAATTGGTTTTCCTTGTGGAGGTATCCCTTGTCCTGGTCTTCTGATAGGTGCTTTTTGCATGTTGTTCATCATGTCGTTCATCCTTTTTAGCATATCTTCTATGGCTGAGAGTGGTGCCATAGCAACCATTCCCACTTGTGCTGGTTTAGTGGATGTTGTTTTCTCGCTTTGGTTATCCTTAGGGACATCTTCTTCGTTGAAAATCTCGCAATTGTCTCCTAAGTCAATAGCATCTGAGACACATGCTTCTAGGGTTGTATGCGTTTTACTATAGAGGATGGCATGAAGTTCTTTGTTTAGCAGTCCCTCCAAAAACAAAGATACAAGTCGTTATTCTGCAGGTATCTCTATCTCTGAGCATCTGGCAATGTATTGTTTCATTCGAGTTGCACAATCCCTAACAGACTCACCATGTTTCTGTTTAAAGCTGTAGATTTGAGCTACCGTATCATTAGGAAAAGTTTGGACTCAAAAATGGGCCTTGTAAGAAATGTCAGGTCAGCTTAAAGAGAGATAATAAAAAGTCCATAATTTCATTTTTGATATTCACTTTCAAAAAAACTCAGATATCAGATTTGGGGGGTACGTTTATTAAAACTCTCAAAAAGTGTTCAGACAATGATAACATACAACAACTCCGAATTGAAGGCCAATTATCTCAATCTTTTGGATTTTTCAAAACTAAGATTTGACGCTCAACGAGGTGCACTGAATGTTATTCTTCTCCTCAGTTTTGCGTCTCTCTTGCTTTCCGCCTTCGCACAGTCTCTTCCCTTGAGCTCTCTTCCATTTGCTCCACTCTTGCGCTCTCCTCTGTTTTGAGCTTTCTAATTGATCAAGTCGTCTCAATGTCATTATCATCTTCACACAGAACTCAAACGAGGAGTCAAAACGATGTGTATCATATGCATATCGAACTGTCCAGAGAATACGAGCCCCTCCACAAGAAGAATAAGCGAGACATCCTTTCCGAAGCTTCAAAAGAGAACTTCAGATTTCAAGGTAAAAAGAGCATCGATCTTTGGGTCGATGGCAAGATATATACTAAGCATCCTATCACCAACTCAACTGCACCGTTCAGAAACATAACGTCATTGTTGAACTACGTAGGAGACGGTTATTCTGGTTTATATGGCTACACCAAGCATTTGGCGGCCAGAAGTGATATTCTTAAGCTTGAGAGAGACCTTGCACACAAAGAAAATTTTTGCTTGAAGCAAACTATGGCAAAGTGCGCTCAGCAACTGAAAGGCAATAAAGAAAGCATCACGCAGCTCATGCACGATCTCAGAGAAAAAAATACTGTCTTGGGTCCTCGGTTTGGGGGTTTGAAGAAGAGGGTTAAAGCAATCAAGTAAGATTATCATTCAAGCAGGTTTAATTCATCTTTACATTTGTAGTTTTATATCTTACTTTTCATATTTATGCTTAGATCGTTGCTACATCCTCAGTCAAATATTGACAGCAACACACCAACTTCTTCAATTCCTTATGGTCTCATACTAAAATGCAAAGATGTCGCCGGACTTTTGGACGATAAGCGCTACTGCAAGATTGTTGCTAAGCAACTTGACACTCTTTTGAAACATAATCAACTCTAAACACGGGATGTTCAATCAATTCTGGTGAAGCCGGAATATCCAACAAAGGTTATTCTGCAATTTTTTGGTATGTCTGGTGTTTGAATCAATTGTCTTCACCTATCAAATCAAATGTCTGTAATTTTTAGATATATTGGGTGATATGTGTAGCATTTGAAAACATGGAAATAGTCCATTTACTTAATTTTCTGTTTACAGAACTATGCAGCAACAAAGTAAGAAGTTCAATCTCAAGCACACGTTGCTGCCAAATCCTTTCTCCATTCGAAAGACAAGACTAGAGGTCAACCAAAAAGTGCTTCGGACATTGGGCACTCCTTTTCACATTGAAGCAATGTACAGATCGCCATCAGCAGAGGAAGTGGTCTATGACAAATACAATAATATATTTTATGATTTAGTAGCTTTGCAGACATATATTGTTCAATTGTTCAAGGTTTCTAAAGAGGAATGCAATGGAGTTTTGAAGTTTGTGCTTAAACTGGATGAGTGCGAGCTAGTGAAAGAGACAAAGGTTGAGCGTGTCACAATAACACTTATGAATAGAGCATTCGATGAAATCATTGCTGCAGACGACTCTAGAAACTTTAGCGTGCAATCCGAAAACAATATTTTCTTATTAGCCACATTCAAGGTTTGATATCAATAAGTTTTTGCTTTAAAAAAGGGTTAGACATGTTTCATTTGATTGGTTTGGTTTTCCCATTTTAGGTGCCTGTAGAGAATTTCGATATTCTTAACTGGGTTTTCCATCAAACAAGTATTCCTGAAGTCATAAGCAAACAGAGAAATGGAAAGACACTCGATGTATTAGGCATGGGTTCATACACAGTAGAGTGGCATATGGCTGGAGATCTCAAAACCCTAAAGTGTATGTACAACATCTCAAAAGGAGCAACAAGTAAAAGCCCTTGTTTGTATTGCATGGGAGGAGTCATTGGTCTTGACAAAAGAAATTGGAGGAGAGCACCAGACAGGTACTTGCAGGACCTTAACTTCCGCCCAGTGTTGGATATTCCACTATCTAGAGTACATATTTGCATGATGCATGCACTCTGCAGAATCATTGAGAAACTTATGTTTCTGTACATTTGTTTTGCTTGGACCACTCGGCCAGCATCAGCAAAACAAAGGCTATATTATCATTAGAAATAGTTTTCTCATATAGGGGCTTGTATGGAGGACATATGAAAATAGAGCAGGACGAGGAGAGGTCTAAGAATGGTTGAGATGTGCCAAAGAAGTTGTCTATTGGCGGTGTGAAAGCCCATCTCTTCTTGTCGATGCCAACAAGTGGCAGACAACACAAAATCCAAAGTGTTCAGGAAAGGTTGACATTGAGATACAACCGGTGGAGAAACCTACACAATGCAGTGGTTGACCACGCAGATAATGGTGCAACAAGGACTCGCAAAGCGAACGTGTGGAAAATTTTGGATTCCATATTCAAGTTTTGTGAGCTCAATACTTGGAGAGATACTGACTATACATTGTTTCAAGACGCTCTGGAGACCTTCCACAGGTCTTTCATAGCTGCATGGACAAATCAACACATAACTCATTACATGGTATATTACTTTATTTGATAAAATTGTGATTATATATTTACATATAAACAATAGGATGGTCTTTTTTGCAGCATATCATATGCAACCACATGCCTTGGTTTGCTAGGCAGTATGGTAGCTTGGCTATATGGTCTACACAAGGTGTGGAGAAAATTCACTACCAAGCCCGTACTGGCTATTTCAGCCACACTCATCACGGAGGTGGTGCAAACAAAGCCAACAGTTTGGAGGAACTACATCGATGGAATTATCGAAAACTTATGCATAGAACACACAGAAAGCTGGAATGTGTCAAAGACAGTCAGATTGGCCAAGCAATGAGATTAGCAAGCAAACGACGAAAGAAGAAAATATGGGAGGCATCTTCTGTGGCATCGCGACATGCAGAGTGGCGACTTCAAAAAGAATGCATTGGAAAAACTTGGACAACTCCGACCCAAGTTGTTTGAGACTTCCTAAAGATAGCGCATTGTAACACAATATAATTTTTTGTGCCAAGAGAAGACAACCAGTCACAAAAGTGAGAAACATAATGTACTCATTTTTTTGATAGAAAATGTGCTACTTTTTGGCATCGACAATATACATTGGAGCTTCTCTATTCTTCATCTTCGTTAGGAAAAGTTACAAAATATTCTGGGCTTTTTGCCTGCTGTGTGTTATCGTCTTCTTCTTGCCTTGGTCTTTTGCAACCTAGTCCTGCAGGTTCGTTTGTCGACAGTACATTTGTCTCCACCTCCACAGCCACAAGAGACATTTCTTTAGTAGTCAGATGCGCAATTGGTTGTTTATTGTGAAGCATAGCATGCTTGTCATACTCTAGTAATTGCACAGGGTCAGTGATTCCGCATGCCAAACCATATCATGCTGCTTGGGTCAAAAAATAGCGACTACACAAACCATACATTCCTGGCCCTTGGCCAAACATATACAATGCGGCCTTTTTTTTTAAAAGCATTATTTTATCTGCGTTCCACCTAATGACGGCCCCTCCTAAATATCTTGAAAGTGCCTTCAACGTCATCAAGGGTAGCTCCGTGTTGTCATTGGAGAAGGAAGAATGGAAGACCAAAAAACTCGGATACTTAAGATTCTTTAAGTATTGGCCGAGGGAGGAATTCTTCCCTAAATCTCCCATGCCTCGTCCACGAGGGCGAGGAATGAAGGTATCATCATAGACCACCAACTGCAACAAATTAAAGTTATGAAATGAGATAAGTAGAAGCCAAAAAGGTAAGGCAAATAAAAAAAGATTACCTTCTGGTTTTCATCTTCCTCAAGTAAGTCCTCATTCCATAGGTTGATGCCGCCCTGACCTCCAGTGGACGCATTGGAGGTTGAGGCCAAAGATGATGAAGAAGTGCTTGCCTTACCCATTTCTTCAATCCCTAGCTTTTTTTGCACTTCCATGAACTCCTTTTTTGTTGGAAGCGTGCGCTCATACCTACCAACATCATTGTAAATCATCACAAGTGCACTTGCGGGGTCAACGAACTCATCATCATTTACATGGGCATCTATAACAGAATACTTGTCGTGCTCAGGGTCAATGACAGCATCAACCTCTTTGAGATTATGTGCCACAATGGCAAGGCAATAGTCCTCTCCAAGGTCAAAAATCTCCATAATGTCGTTAATCATGACATACTGCAAATCACCAATAGGTATTGTAGGTAGAACACTAGTAGGCAAATCACCCTCCTGAAGTTGGACTCCCTTTGAAACCTGCAAGGCAAGGCTTCCTCGAGACTTGGGCTCTTGACCCTCCCCAGTCTGATCCTCTAGCAAGGCCTCTGCAGCATCAACATGCTCATCCAAAATTAAATGCAAATATAAAATAAAACCTGCATAATATTCAGCCACTCGACACTTGCGGTTATGAAGTGTACACTTGTAGTCTGTTATCCGCAAGTGCACTGGCAACTTAAGGCAACTCCTAGAAAATATGTGTTTCTTGGAGGAGTCCAAATTGATATCCTTCATGTGAACAAAACGGACTCCTTGTATCTCGACAGTGCCACCGGACGTTTGCTGCTGGTAGGTCTGCTCAAAACCTGATAGGTAATGTTGCACGGAGAACAATCCACTCATGCAAAGAAAATTCTGGATTGAACATTGGCCTGATCTCTGTCTCACGCTGCTGAAGCCCAATGCGGTATAGAAAATGAGATAGCTTGTCTTGGGGGGCATCCTGAGAGCAAGGCACTTCCTCCTCTGCTTCAACATTGAAAGGGTCCACAACGAAAATTCAAAAGCGAAGATAGACGAGAGAGCACAACATCCAAACAAAGGGCAAATGGGGGAGCAAGTCATATTTATAGGACTCCCAAGGACATTGATGCCATCGATTGACGTGCATCATGGGGCCGCCGTGCATCATGCAGTCGCCGTGATGATTACGCCACGTGTCACCGCCGTGCAACGGTCGTGCCACAACGCGAAACTGGTGCCGCCACTCCAAAAAAGCACAGCTATCGCGTTTTGGCGCGAGAGCTTGTTGTCGCGTCATAACGCGATACGGCCAGTCCAGAGTACTCAGGTCTACCTCCTCGCGTTGTGGCGCGACGCCTTTTTATCGTGCCACCCATGCATCATGCAGTCGCCATGATGATTATGCCACGTGTCAGCCGCCATGGAACGGTCGCGCCACAACGCGAAGCTGGTGCCACCGCTCCACAAAAGCACCGCTATCGTGTTTTGGCGCGATCGCTTGTTGTCGCGTCATATCGCGATACGGCCAGTCCAGAGTACTCAGGTCCGCCTCCTCGTGTTGTGCCGCGACATACCGTTGTTGCTAGGGCAACCCATTGGGGCGCTTCTTTCCTCCTCGTGCCACACCGCAAATAGGTAGTGCCACTAATTTCGGCACCAATATCGCTTTGAATCCCGATGTGCCACGTGAATCATTATACTCGCATGCTTCCCGTCATACCTCGCAATGTCATGATTAATGCAGCCGCCTCTTCTCATTATACTTATTCCGCTAATATAAACACCCTCCCCCCCTTTTTTTTCTCATCGTTTTTTCCGAAGTATCTCTAGTCACTCTGCGTTTTTACCCACATCCAAATTTTCATATTTCCTCGCATTCTCCTCGTTCAGGTCATGGCCCGCACAAAGCAAACAGCAAGGAAGGTTTATCCTCGCCAGTCTGGTCCGCAGGGCCAAGCTAGCTCGTCTACAGTGCAACCGTCAACATCGCAGGTGATTCCGGGCAAGACCATGCTGCAGTTACAGGAAACAATGCGAAGAAGAAGATACGAGCAGAATAGGAGCGTTCTACTCGAACTTTGTAAGCTCCAAAAGCACATTTCATTGGCAATACCTAAAGTGCCACTTCGAAGAGTTTTTCGCGAGATTTGCGAGCAACACAACCTGAATTTTCGGTGGTCTCGAAGTGCAATGGGGTACTTGCACAAGGCCACCGAGGATTTTTTTGTAGATCTCTTCCAGGACAGCTACATTCTCTCGGCCCACGCCCATAGGGAAACATTGATGCCGCGAGACATCAACACACTTTGCCTTCTCAGGTTCAGATATGACAAAACAATACCGCCTGCCGGTATTTCAGACCGAAAGATGGACAATATTCTTAGAATACCACCTATTGACAAGGTCAAAGTTCATGAAGTGTCTACACAAATGCATGGATGTAGCACCCGTCTCAACACCGAGCGGGACACAACAGAAGACGATAGTGAAAGATTGGAGTAGTTACGCCTTGAGATGATGGAGGAACAAATGGCAGATGCCATTAGCGACACCAACGCTGATGATTTTTCATTGTTGTTTCCCTATTTCCATGTTGGCCTTCCTTTGTGGGGGGACGCATTCTGTATTTTCCCTATCACCCCCACAAGATTGCAATTTTACAGAACCGGACGAGGGAACTCATAGACTCAATCATCAATTGCTTGCTTTGGTGCGTGCTATTCTTTTTTTCACAATAAATTCTTTTAATATATTCAATTTTGTATGACACGAATTTCTTTACACTTTTGTAGTTTCAAATTTGCCTTGGAATATGCAAGATGGTCCTTGACTCAAACCTCTCGGTCGTTTTGACGGCCGAGGATACATCTTTAGTGGAAGTAGTTGACTGGTTCCAGTCAGTGATCATGGAGACGGCAAAAAATTTTGTTCTGGCTTATCATGAAGGGTACGCAATGTTTTCAATAGTGAAATTATTTTATCTTGAACTCTAATTTGTTGTGATGACATATGTTTTGCTTATGTTTATTTGTAACAACGCTCATTGGAGTGTTGTTCTCTTAAACCTTGAACGAAACCGGTGCTACCTTGCTAATTCATCCCATGGGTTTCATGGTGAAGTACGTAGGTAAGAAGTTTTGTATTTTGTTCGACATCGCATAGATTTTGTTAAAAGTCGCTTCTGAAATTTAATTGTATTTTGTGCAGATCTGTTCGGAAGCTTGTGTCTGCTCTTGAAGCTTTAACACAAGAGTAGATATATGAGAATCTTATGATTATTAGTTGCAAAGTCCCTAAGCAGGACGATGCCTACTCTTGTGGATGGATGGTCTTAATCAATGCAGAAATTTTGTTAGGGGTCATGCTTGATGGAAGTCGTAGAAGTGTAAGTATTTGACACTCGTTTACAGATTTGTATCTTAATAAGTTAGTAGCTATGTTAATAAACATTATGTTCTTAACGCAGGTAAGAAATTTGGCAGATTATTCAAAGGCTGATGTTTCTTCGTTTAGAAACATAATGATTGAAAACTTGATCAATTGCGCGGCCATGCGTCCAGACGGAGCACGTGATGCTTTTATCCCGCCAGCACCAAGGCCCATGCCTAGGCCTCCGCCGACAAGATACCCCTTATCTGCCATACCAACACAAGCACATATCAATATCTCCCCAGATGCCTCCCCAACCCAAGTTCCCACCAGCTCTCGTCCTCAAGAAACAGCTCCAGAACCCTCAAACCCCCCACCCAGAACCTCTCCTGCTCATGAAGCAACTCCGGAGCCCCCAAACCCCCCACCCAGCACCTCTCCTACTCATGAAGCAGCTCTAGAGCCCCCAAACCCCCAAGCCACCACCTCTCCCCAACCTCAACCAACAACCCCCACATCACCGCACGCACAAGATTAGAAAGAGATTATGAAATGTACTTTTGACAAATTGATTGTGGATCGAAATTTGACTTTTGTTTTGATTATGGTTCAAAGTTTACAAAATGTTGTGTACAGCTTTCCAAAAAAATGGGAGAGTGAGGATCCAATGGTGTTTGGTAATGTAGAGAGCTGCCTTTGTCGAGTAATCTTTGAGAATAGTATTTGAATCATTGTGTACAGTTAGTTCACTATTTCAAGTCTGTCGCTGATAATCTGTGCACAAAGAGTCGTATTTTCTTATCTGTGAGGTACCTACAATGCAACATACGCGATAAGACATTGGGATACATGAGAACGATAGAAACATCAACGTATAAAAGTAATACATGTAGCTTAGTACCTTTCGCATGTTACACTTGAAAACAAATTTTGAAGGCAAATTGAGATCGGACTCATTTAACAAATCCTCTTGAACCTATCTTAAAGTGACATTTGATCTAACCACAACAACAGTAAGCAAATAATTTGAAAACCATATCTTGATGGACATCAAGGGATTAAAAGCATTGTCACTTAAATCTTGATCCATAGCTACCAACTGACCATTCACTCGATGCCACCTCATGTAGTAGAAAGAAACTATAAAATTCTGTGATTCTATCATACACTTGCACACAACCGAGCGCTTGTCAACTTTGCACAAAATGCCTTCAGAATCACTGACATCCCAATTATCATCCAAAAAATCAAGGCAAGTTTGGGATTTGCAGATGAATATGGTTTCTGTTTTTCTAACCTCCTCATCGTGGAAGAAATCTATAAAGACATGTAATGGCATAAATAGACTGACTCGTACTTGCCTGCTTGAAATGTTTGGTCGCAAACACTTCAAAATTTCCTGATAAAGCTTGAGTTTAAAACACTCAGAGGTTTCTGAAGTTGGAACTGGCCACTTTGGGGAATCTTGTTGGGGAAGAGGGAAAGGTTTCAAAGTGCCAAATCCATGGATAGAGCAAGGGGCGTTGTAAAAGTAGTCGTAAAGAAAACTCCCCTCTCGGCGAGAGCTCTTCTCGCACTAGTTTTGTACATAAGTTCTCCCATCGAAGCATGAAAAGCATCAAAAATACCAATTATGCACTCAACTGGTTGCCAGTCTTCTTTGTTAGAAGGATAAATATCTGCAAAAACAAAAGATAAGAGAATGGTCACAAGAAATAGTCAACAAAATAACGTGAAGGATCTTTAAAGACTTTTTAGCAATATAGTAGTCACACAGTTTGGTATATGAGCATGAAACCCCAAAGGTGACTATTGTAATCGTAGTTTGGAGTGCATATATGCCTGCTTACTGAGCAACTCTTTCACTGTCTTTCCCGTTTGAGACAAGCAAAAATCTTTCACACGTCCTTTGTAGCTGTTGATGAATTCATTTGACATCCGTTTTCTTCTTGTTGTTTGAAGCAGAACCCAACTACCAATGGTGAGTGTGGTAGACATCTAGCGACCATGGTCTAAGTCAAAGCTGTTGAATAGTTCCACAGATTTAACAAAGGCGGATGGCCTTCGTGGTCGTCTTCCTTCCATCTCTGCTTCTATTAGCTGCAAAGTGACACTACGCAAAAACGATAAAAGAAAAGAGGCTCACTAGTTTACACAAGAAGTAGTAGCTTGAAAAGTGTTCATTAAAAGGTGTGCCTCATTGAATGTGAGTTATGGCACATTCGGCGTTCGTCGCCCATGTGGCAGGGGAATAATTTGCACAAATCGCGTCGTATCTTCTTATTCAGATCTTTTTAATAGAAAAAACTCTTTTTTGAAAACGCAAAAATTTGAGATAAAAATCAAATAAATTGGAGCTACCGTTGTAGTGACTCAAACTCTGTTGGTCGAACAGCATTCTCTCTCTAACACTGAAAAAAGTCCTTTTTTGAGTCCAAACTTTTCCTAATGTATGTTTGATCCACGTTTTGGAACAAGCAGCTACAAATCCTTGAGCTTATGTGTTCAAGTCCATGATTGACCTTGGTGGAATGTTTTGGAACCATGTCAATGCTTTTCCTTCAATGTCATTCCAAACCCCTCGAATTGAGTATGGAAATCGAATATACGCTCTGCTCTTAGCACTTGCTTAAAGCTTGCTAAGTGGTCGTATGGATCCCCTAATCCACTGTATTTCTTGATCAATTTTTGAAAATCAGCTGGTTTGACGCGTCTGTTTGGTTCAACTCCAAGTCTTCTGGGAGTTGGTCCTGTTCCAAGTCCTTCAAACCAGTCTGTTGGAAATAGTGACTCATGTAGCCCTGGACTGGCCTTAGTGTCACCTGATTTTCTACGTGATGAGGTGGTTTCTGGTCATCCCTTGGAATTGTTTCTAGTCCTTGCCCCAATATCCAATCCTGTATGGAATGCCCTTGTTTTTTGGTTTGTTCTACCTCCTCAGGAGTCATCATAACAAAGTTGTTGTTATAACAATCCCTAAACAGATAGGTTAGTAGGTCCGTTGATCCCTTATCTTTGATCTTGAAGATGTAGATGATCTTCATGGCCATTAATTGTCATGGTTTGGCATCAAAAGTCCACAGAAGATCTTTTATGTTTCTATCTTCCCAGCAATAGACTCGGATCCTAGGATTATCTGTACTAAGCCATTTCAAAGGCTTCAAGTCTACTTGATCATATCCCTCAAATTCTAAAGTTGGTGGTCCTTCTTTTGCTGACATATATGGGATTATGGTGTTTACTTCTAACCCCCCATTTGTCTTTCACGTCAGGGTTTTCGACTTGTAAATACTGAGTTCCATTTCAATCCATGTACATTTTTCCTTGTTACTTCTTTAGCATAGTGGGCATAATTCAATCCTTGGTCCGTCAACAATCCACGTGGCTCCAGCGCCGTCAACAATCCAAAAAAAACAGCGATCAATAGCCCAACGCCCGCAGCGCTCAGATTCTCTAAAATAACGGCATTGTCTTTGGCTCCAAAAGCTCTAAAAATAACAGCGCTCAAAAGCCCTGCACGCGCAACGCTCAGATGCTCTAAAAAAACGGACGTGTCAAAAGCCAGCGCTCATAAGCTCTAAAAAAAGCCCTGTCATTACCGCATAAAAACTCTACAAAAAACTACGCCGTCAGAAGCTACCAAGTGAATAAAATAAAAATAGCATTGTGCGCTGCTCTCATGAGCAATTCGATCTTCTCCACAAGCAGTTCTCACTCTCCCAGAAGTAAGCAATCTTTACTTCATTGCTCCCAAGAGCAATTCGATCTTCTCCATAAGAAGTTCGCAGGGTCCAGAAGTACACAATTCAAAGGAGCAATTCGATCTTCTCCACAAACAGTTCACAGGTTCCAGGAGTAATCAGCTTCGAGATTTGTCTACAGGTTTGTCTTTGGCCACTGTATGAGAGAGAGAGAGAGAGAGAGAGAGAGAGAGAGAGAGAGAGAGAGAGAGAGAGAGAAGGCTATGAAGCTAGTAGCATCTTTTGACGCTCCTCCTTTCAACCAAAGCCATCATCGCAGCACGTTAAAATTTCCACACACACAGTAGCATCTTTTGACGCTCCTCCTTTCAACCAAAGCCATCATCGCATCACGTTAAAATTTCTGCACACACATACTCACCGTAGTAATTGCTACACGAGACTGTGACTTCTTTGTAGCTAGTACTGCAGGAAGCAAACAAGCATTGTTGCATGTGGGTCTACAGATACCCTTCTCTTTCCATGCTTTTCTTATGTGCTCCAAAATAGCTCACATTTACCATACTCTTAAGCAACTAATTAGGAGGTTAATTAACAACTTCTACTCACATATGAATTCATATAAGAGAAAGCAATGGAGACAAAAGTTAGAAGTACTTGTTCGCACAGAGCTTTAATGAAACCATCGGACCCTTCTGCCTTCCACTCATTCTCTTATCTATGGTGATGGGAGTGGCAACACCCATCTATGGTGTTGGATGTGGCAACACCCAGCTAGTTGTTGTACTAATACCTTATGCCTGCTCACATGAAAGCAAAGAGCCATGAAGAAAAGCCTGCCTCCTCGACATGGCGAGAGCATTCTTCAATATCATAGATTCTGTAGGCCAAGCTCCTCCCTATTCATTCCAGCAGTAGAAGGTCTACAATGTCATTGTTTTCCTCGTCGGCATATTGGAATCAACCTTCTTTTGCAGTAAAGCCTCTGCACCTTCCCCGCATAGCAATCATAGCAGCTTTGTGTGTAACAAGACCCAGTGGCTAGTTGAACAGTATGTCCAGCTTCAACTACCTTACTCAGCTCGTTTCTGCAGGCGCAACTAGTTATGGTCTAAATCTACCGTGCTACATTGTAAACAGATCAAGAGAACCTTGGACACATCTCCTCTACATTTGCAACGGCGACATATTCCAGCATGCGGTGAGTAAGAAGTGCCACATTCTAGACTTAAACACTGAGAACACAGTAAAAAGAACACACTGAAAATTTCATGCTGCCGTGGGAATGGCACGTTCCCTCGTATTATAAAAATTGGGGAGGACTGTGCAAACTCCCCCGTGCAAGGACACCAACATGTTTTCTTCTTTTTCTATAACATAAGAATGAAAGAACACATAAAAATAATGAGATTACTCTCAGAACCTTCAACATTGTGCTATTACTTTTCTAGCACTTTGTACTTATTCTTTGCAAGGGACATTCGAAAAATCAGCTATCGCTTGCCTCTTCCCAGCTTGAAAGCCCACAGCAACACAATCGAGCACCAGGTACATGTTTGTTTCAAACGATTGCATTGTTCGTTGCTTAGACATGACTAGTAAGTAGATATCACAAGGTTTTCATCGCATTGAATCATTCAGATTGAGTCCGACTTAAGGCTTGAATGGACCATCACCGGAAGCGTAGGATACACCTCAGTAGATCGAATGCGAGACATCGCACTTCAATCAAGAAGAAGGCTAGATTTCTACCATGCTCACAATCATGGATTGATATCGTCAATGTAGTCTACCGATGGAGTTCAACCGTTGCATCGATATTCAGACCTTTAAGCATATGCTTTGTTTGGTGTAGTTTTCATCCAAAGAAGTGCCTCTTTTGATTGTACTCGAGCTCCAAACGAGACATCAATTGCAATGTTTGCTAGCAATCTATTGGTATCCAGCTTAGAGGCTACATGAATAGAAACCCAATGGGTGCAGTGCTCCACTTGCGAGAACTCAAGTGCATGTGGCAGATATTATGTGCCCTTACTTCCAGACGACACAAGAAGAATATTGAACGGAAATCAGCTTCACATATAGCTACAAAGTGTCATTGACATATCTGTCAATGCCATCTCAACAGTGACAAAAATTGCACGATGTTTACTAGACAAACGTTCAATATTAGATAACCCTCTGCTATCATGGAGTAAAGAGCATAGAACAACCTTCACAGAGCAAGATCTAGCTACATCACAAGTAGCAGACATATTTGCATTCAATCTCGAGAACAACTTCTTACTACAGAAGTACATGTCGATGGCTGAACGGCCAAATAAGAAGCTTGGCCTCTGCATACTAAGTCAAGATAGTGTGAGAAAGATCATTCAACAATAACAAGACAACGCACCGTTTGCACTGATGGCGCAGCTTGACACAAGTTTGATGTTTGGTATCATCAAAAACATCATTGAACCAACCAAGAGAAGAGCATTTACCGCTAGCGATACGAATTTACTTCTCTGTAGCTCCGTGGCCGTCAACAGTTGCTGGAGAGAACAGTTGCTTTCAAGCCGAACGGCATGCCTGCCCCATCAAGCTCTGCAAACGACATCACAATAGAGACAATAGTGTTTTCATTCCTTCTCCCTTTTGGGAAAGGCCAAGTATGATGGTAAAATCAACTTCATTATATATGTAAAGATCCGTGCATCAACTCTGTTCTCCGTTTACACCCTGTACAAGCCATACCTGCTCATAATGTACCAACTAAAGCAGGAACTTATGTTGGCTAACAATACACACACGAGCTTGTTTCAAAAGGGCATTGACAAATACAAGAGGGCCAATCGTACAGCAACTGATGAAGATACTATGAGGCATGTGCTTCGTTACAGCACCCCGTCCGCCATGCCAGGATCCTGCTCGTGGCACCGCAAGAACCTAAAGGACTTGATAGCAATGGTGAATGAATGGGGAATGCCTGATTTCTTCTTGACTTTCACTATCGATGAGGTCACAAACACAAGATGGCCTGAGATTGGCACAATCGAGCTAATTGTGCATCAGTTAAATTCCTCCTTCACTTGGACAGACTGCCCAGTCGAATGCGCCCTCACCTTCCACCCTAAGTTCCAAATGCTTATGTCCAAATATATACTTGCAAAAGGTGTGTTGGTCCGTGTGCAACACCACTTGGTTAGATATGAGGTTCAAAATAGAGGATCATTGCATGCTCATGTCATATTGTGGATGCATGAAGAAGACAAAGAGCAACTATCTGCTCAAATAGTTGCATACATCCCAACAGAAACTAGCTATGTGGTTTAGCCAGAAATAAGCCAGCTCCGAGAACTTGCACTCAGGAAACAACTTCACAGGTGCCATACCAGTTGTTACCATGGTCAAAGAGATGGAATATGTAAACACGGGTTTCCATTTCATGTGCAGCCAAATCCAAACCCAGTCTTCAATGAACAAAATCACAGATGGCACTACTTCACGCCGCGACATGAAGACAGAAATGTCGTACCATACCACCCTACACTGCTCTTGCTATGGGCTGCACATATGAATATACAGCAAGTCACCAATTCAACGCTCTCCTACTACCTCTTGAAGTATGCACTCAAAACTGAACCAATGGGCCATCTCAACATCCGCTCAGAAGATGCAGAGTGCTTAGGCCTAGGTGGCCTTGACACTGTAAAATTGAAGCTGATCTCAGCCTCTTTACTATCGAAACCTATCTCAGCAACAGAAGTGGCATTAAATTGTTTGCAAATCCCAATCATTTCAAAGAGTGATAGCGTCCAATATGTTGACTCATCGCCCCCGGCACTATGACAACGAATCATTGTTACCATATACATGTGGTAGTGATGTGTGTGAACACACTAGGACCGCCGGGGCATTTTTTCCCTCTTTAGGAGGTTTTTTCCCCCGTGCATTGTATATACGCCCATCACTCTAGGGCTATCTATCTTTCCATTGCACACTAAGTAACATACTCTCTATTGTGTGCCTTGAGCTTCCTTCGTCTTCTCCAAGCTGTGTGTGTTTCTCTGCAACCCTAATTCCAACAATTGGTATCAGAGCAGGTCACGTCCTCCCGGGCTTAGTCGCCAGCTGCTCCAGCACACGCCTGCTCACTTTCTCCGATTTCAGTGATCTTTGGAGAGCGTTCGTAGGTCGACAAATATTTTGGGATATCTCGAAGAGCTTGGTCTGCTCAGAATTTTGATTTGGGCTCATTTCGGCCTCCGTTTCCACTACGGGCAGTACTGCACAGGCTATTTCGTCATTTTGTGCAGATTTTCTGTCAGTGCCGTTTTCTGCATAACAGGTGCCTTATAGTCTTCTACGGTTTGTGCTATATAGCACAAGTTGTTCCCGCTCCATTTCTCCTATTTTCGGGCAGTTTTCACATCAGGTGCAGCATTTACCATGGCTGACAACAACAACACAGATGTGTTCAAGATGTTTGCTACTGAGGACAGGTTGGATGGGGACAACTACCCTATGTGGGCTTATATGATGCAACATGTTCTTGTGTCAAAAGGTGTCTGGAACATTGTGCAGGGCATTGATGTACGTCCTGGTTCTGAAGATGTAGGCGATGTTGAGGATGTTGCAGGTCTTGCTGCAAGGATTGCAGCTGTTAGAGTTGTTTTGCCTACGGCACAACAAGCTCGTTGGGATGTTAAGGATGTGCAGGCTCATGCATTGATTGCGTTGTCTGTGAAGCGCACCATTATTCCTCACATCCGTTCAGCAAAATCTGCAAAACAGGCTTGGGATATTCTAGCAGGTCTTTATGCAAGCGGCAATGAGGCTAAAATTGCTTTGCTGCGTAAAGAGCTAGAGTCGAAGATTATAAATGAGGAAGATGATATGGAAACTTTCCTTGCTAGTGTCAAGGATATCAATGAGCATCTCATTTCTACAGGTGAAGTCATTTCGGACAGTTCCCTTGTGCAGACTGTTCTTGATGCCTTACCAGATTCCTACCAGACTTTTGCTAGTACTTGGAGACAGATGACCCAAGGAAATCCTGAAGTTGTCAAGTTTGATGCATTATGCACATTGTTGTTGCAAGAGTCACTTTCTAGAAAAAACAGGACTAGGCAGCGTGCAGTTGAACAAGCTTTTATTGCTTCTCAAAGAAAGGGTGGTAACAGTAATGCAGCCACTTCTTATGGTTTTGCTGCGAGTGGCAAAAATTCTGTTCCTAATGCTTCTGCTGGCAGCACTTCGTCTGGCAATTCTGGTGATAAGGGCAAAAAGAAGATGCGTTGCCATTATTGTAAAGCCAATGATCACTTGATCAAGTCGTGTCCTAAGTTGAAGGCCAAAGAGGCTAAGAAGAAAGAGGGTGGTTCCACTGCAAATGCTGGTTCCACTACAAATGCAGCCATTGTTGAGTCTTCTGTGAAAGGAGATTGTGATGCTGATGTTGATGCAGAATGGGCTTTTAGCGCAGAGTGCACTTACAATCCTGCTGTCCATGATGCATGCTTGTCAGTTGCTGCAGATTCACATGTGTGGTATTTCGACAGTGGTGCTACAAAGCACATTACCTCACATCGTGAATTCTTTACCTCTCTCGAGTCTGTCCCTCATGGGAATTCAGTCACTTGTGCCAACAACGCCTCTTATCCAGTTCAGGGAGTTGGAAAGATTGTGCTCACTGCTGCTAATGGCAGTTCCTTCACACTTGTTGATGCACTTTATGTACCTGGGATCAAGAAGAATCTCTTGTCTGTATCCACACTTGCTAGACTTGGACTTGTAGTCAAATTTGTGGATGACAGATGTACAGTTCATGATCTCAGTTTTGGTGATGAAATTGTTGCATCTGGGCTTTTGTGCCATGGGCTGTATAAGCTCACTTTGTATGACAAGTGTGGAAAAAATTTTGCAAATGCTGTTGCAGATTCAAGGGCTATTTCAGATGCAAAACTTTGGCATGCATGTTTTGGTCATCTGAATTTTGCCAGTTTGCTGCGTTTGCAGAAATCTGATATGGTTTCTTCTTTGCTGCCTCTTGAAGCACCTGTCAAACATGTTTGTGAAGGCTGTATTCTGGGTAAAATGCATCGTTCTAAGTTTCCAAAGGATGGTTCAGTTAGGGCCACATGCAGGTTGCAGCTTGTGCATAGTGATGTTTGTGGGCCCATGCAAACTCCGTCCTTGGGCAATTACCTGTACTTCGTGACTTTCATTGATGATTACTCCAGGCATGCATGGGTATTTCCACTTAAAGCAAAGTCCGAAGTTTTTATGTGCTTCAAACAATTTTTGGCTATGGCTGAAAATGTCTCAAAATGTACTATGGGCACCCTCCGTTCCGATCGAGGGGGGGAGTATATGTCTCATGAATTTAATGCATTTATGGCTAGTCGTGGGATAAAACACCAATGTACAGTGCCTTATACACCTCAGCAAAATGGTGTTGCTGAGAGGAAAAACAGGTCACTAACAGAAATGGCACGATGTATGGTCAAAAGTCAAGCTTTGCCGCATTCTTTTTGGCTTGAGGCCATCATGTGTGCCACTTATGTACTTAACAGGTGTCCTACGAAAGCTTTGCAGTCTATTACTCCATATGAAGCATGGCATGATAGAAAACCTTCTATTGAGCACATGCGTGTTTTTGGCTGTTTGGCATATGCTTTGGTGCCACAAGTGCAGCGCAGAAAATTGGATGATAAGGCTGTCAAATGTATTTTTGTTGGTTATAGTGATGAAAGCAAAGGTTACAGGTTGTATCATCCGCAAACAAAACGTATTCTGGTTTCACGGGATGTAGTGTTTGTGGAAGATTCTGTTCAGCCCTTGCTGTCATGTACTAGAGACAGTAATGTAAGCTCACAGGACATTTATGACACTTTGTTGCCTCTTTTCAGTGTTGGAAATACGAATGTAAGTTCCAATGAGGCAAATGTACAGCCTATGGGGGTTTCTGAAAATGTTTTAGAACAGCCTATTACTGATGCAGATGTACATGATGTACTTGATGAGGAAAGGGCTGAAAATGAGCAGGCTAGAGGTATGCCAAAATGGCTGGTGCACACTTTGCGTGACAGTAAATTGGATGCACCTTTATCTAGTCGTACTCGTTCAGGCTCTCGCCATGCATCTTATGCATCAGATTGTTATGCTCTGGCTGTGTCTAGCTTACATGATGTTGAGGAGCCTCTGTCTTTTGATGAAGCACAGAATTCAGAAAATTGGGTGGCTGCCATGCAATCAAAATATGATGCACTCATAGAAAATGACACATGGACTTTATGTGATTTGCCTCCTGGCAAAAAGGCCATTGGTACGAAGTGGGTTTACAAGTTGAAACGCAAGCCGGATGGTGAGATCGATCGCCATAAGGCTCGACTTGTTGCAAAGGGTTATGCACAATAAAAAGGCATAGATTATGAAGAGACTTTTGCTCCCACTTGTCGTATGACTACTGTGCGTTTTCTATGTGCATTGGCAGCTCATTTTGGTTGGGATGTACATCAATCAGACATTGTTACTGCTTTCTTGAATGGTGACATATTTGAGGAAGTTTATGTAACGCAGCCTCGCAGTTTTGTCATAAAAGGACAAGAGGACAAAGTGTGCAAATGTAAGAAGGCTTTGTATGGGTTGAAGCAATCTCCTCGTGCTTGGTATGAGAAAGCTGACACTCATTTGGTTAAACGAGGCTTTCATAACAGTCCAACAGAAAGCACATTGTATGTAAAGCGTGAGGATGATGTATTTCTCATTGTGGTTCTTTATGTTGATGATTTGCTGATCACTGGACCAAATGAGAGACATATTGCTGAATTTAAGGCTGATTTGAATGCTACTTTCAAGATGAAAGATTTGGGGCTGTTGCATCATTACTTGGGTATACAGTTTAAGCAGTGTGATGGTGGTATTGCCTTGTGTCAGAAAAGTTACATAGAGACATTGCTATGTAAGTTTGGACTTGAGGATTGCAAACCTATTGCCACTCCCATGGAAACAGGTTTGAAGTTGAGTCTACATGATGCTGGCGATCCTGCTGATGTCACTCTTTACCAAACTGCTGTTGGCTGCCTCATTTATGTATGCAACATGAGGCCAGATATTCAGTTTGCAGTCTCGCAGGTCAGCAGATTTATGCATAGCCCAGGGTCTAAGCATTGGCAGGCTGTCAAGAGGATTTTCAGCTACCTTAGTGGCACTTTACATCTTGGCTTGTTTTATCCCAAGGGGGGATCATTGCCGCCAGACTTACATGCTTTTTCGGACTTAGATTGGGCTGGTTGTTTTGACACGCGAGTGTCCACAAGTGGTTTTTGTTTCATGCTTGGCAGTTCATGTATATCATGGTTGAGCAATAAGCAACCTACTGTGGCCACTTCGAGTTGTGAGGCTGAGTACAGGGCAGTCTTCACAGCTACGGTTGAGTGTGTATGGCTCAGACGCCTTATGGATGACTTGGGTGTTGGACAGGACACTGCCAACACTATCTACACTGACAGTCAGAGCGCATTGGCAGTTGCGAGGAGCCCAATTTTTCATGCTCGCACAAAGCACATTGAGGTGCATTACCACTATGTCAGGGAGAGGCTCTCAGCAGGAGAGATCAGCTTGGCTTATGTGCCAACACAGGACAACCTTGCAGATCTTTTCACAAAGGCATTGTCTCGTGAGAAGCTTGAAGCTTTCCGCAAAGCTTTGGGCTTACTCCCCTTTGTGGACTGATCCTGTCCTCAGGGCATGGCACTTCCCTTTACTCATGTGCCAGCTCTCGTTCACCGCATCACTCCAGGGGGGATTTGTTACCATATACATGTGGTAGTGATGTGTGTGAACACACTAGGACCGCCGGGGCATGTTTTCCCTCTTTAGGAGGTTTATCCCCGTGCATTGTATATACGCCCATCACTCTAGGGCTATCTATCTTTCCATTGCACACTAAGTAACATACTCTCTATTGTGTGCCTTGAGCTTCCTTCGTCTTCTCCAAGCTGTGTGTGTTTCTCTGCAACCCTAATTCCAACAATCATTTCTCACAACAATGATGTCGTGTTGCACCATGTTGATCTATATTGTGCGACCACAAACTCTGGAGAAGCTTACATTTTATGACTTCCACAAGAATTACATAGTGACGAAAGGAAAAGAAAGGAAAAAAAGTCTTTCAGAGGAGAATACCTACGGCCAATTGCTACAACGGCAACGCCGACTGGTCCACTTCACAGACTTTCACCCAGGTCATCATCCGGAGGCTTTCTTTTACAACGTGTTGCTAAAGAGCATCACCTTCAGAAATGAATCCCAGCTACTCTCACCTGAGAACACGACCAGGTCATACTATCTTGAGTGCAAACTTAGAAATTTGATACTGACAGATGAGGACCTTGAGATGTACATCACAGAGTACACACAGAGGAATATGCTCACGACAGATCAAACACACCAATTTCACAACATGATACTACAGAAGACATTCTCAACAAAGGTTGCCTCATTTCAATCTCCAAATGTGCAAACAGACTACGAGCAATAGGACATGTCGTCTCGTATCTCTGCACTTCTAAACGAGCTTCAAAATGTCCAAAACGCATCACTGACTACTGAACAAGCAAAGATCTATAAGAAGCTCACATCCTCAAAGGGTGGACTGCATGTGATCACAAGCACTCTTGGGAGTGGCAAAAGCTTCCTCATAAGATATATCACAAGCCAACTCATCATGCAAGGGAAAACTATCACACTCGCTACTTCGACCGGTGCAGCAGCCACGAGGTTAAGTAGCATCGCAACAACTGTCCATTACCAATTCAAGATACCAGTGCGCACACAACAGTATCCCCTGTCAATCTCCAAAACTGATGACAAATACGTCAGTATTAAAGAAGCAGATGCGATTGTCATAGACAAGATTTCTATGTTAACAAAGCAAACTTTTGACTGAGACATCTTCTCTATCACCTCTGCTCACTCTGATCCACCTTTTGCAAATTTACTGATCTTCCCTTCCTCACTTCATTCATCTATGTTTAAACGTTTATCGAATATTATGCTTCAGAAATACTGTAAGAGATCATCAAAATAATTATTTCTATGTGCAAGAAACTGAATCAAAAAATGGATCACAACACGGTACATTCTGCATGCTTGTCTGATCTTGCATCTGCCTATATGTACACATGCAAATTAATCACTCATCTTATTGTGCAGCTCTTCAAGCAATACACGAACAATGCAAAGGAAACACAACCCATGGTACAACCTAAGAGATTTTACCTCATGACTAAGCAGGTGAGATTGGCTAACTCAGCAGGCAAGAAACCCCATGCGTACATTGAGGGGTTCCACACTTTTCAAGAGCGTCGCAACTTCATGAATAAGTGCGACGCAAGATATAAAGCTCTGAACCAAACGATGGCCACACCAAACACAGACAGGATGACAATAGGTACTATTAGAAAAGAAAAATCTAATGCCTTTTGTCTGTCATGCTAACCACCTTGCTTCTACATCCTACAGGTCTCATGAAGCAAATACTTGAAGAGCTTGATATCCAGTACGAGGATGATGAGAGTATGCTGCGTAATGTTGAAGCACAACAACTCCTCGACACAAAACACGAAGGAATTACGTTGTACACAGTGGATCAGCTGCGGTTTGGGTACAACATTGATTTGGCTGAACTTTCAAAAGCTACTCAAGAAAACTGTGCCGCTATCTTGGCGAATTTCATGACTTCAGCAAAACACACATACGACGCAACTAATCCACCTATCACAATCCAGAAGGTAGCATGGCACTACAGCAAACACAAGGCAGTACGTTATGGCCAACTAGCCTCCCCATACGAGCCAGCTGCAACAGACCAAGGAAAGTATGGATAACAAGTATCACTAGCTTCCATTCATTTCTCTATAGCACAGTCATTTTTTTCTGACCTAACCAATCTGCATGGACTGCAGATATAGACACTCATCAACAACCAGAGACAAGCACCGGTCTTCCACCCCAGAAAAAGCAACGTTGTGGGAAGAATACATAAGTCTACAATATACGATGCACGAAAAACGATAGGAGATATATCGGCGGAGTTACAAACAACATCCATAAATGCGTTGGCCAGTAGAAATGCAATCCTTCGAAGAGAATGCGAGCGGACATGGATGCACATAGTCCTTTCAAGGACAATTTTGAAATTACCACTTTAGCAACTAGTACCAATATACATAAAGCTAGAAACTCTATATTAAACAACAAAAAACAACAACTACATTAGGTTATAACGTTTGTTCTGGACATCCACCAAGGTTGAGAAAATGTTATTTTTTGAAAAAACAAAATAAAATATAGCTGTGAACTTCTGTTGTCTTTATTTCATTGTCTTGTTCACTATCTTTGTCACATAACTTTGATCATTGGCTACAACAATGTCTTTTTATTTCCGTCCAAACTATGAAGTACATGACAACTTATCGACTGATTTGATTTAAATGCTTTTTTCTTTTTTCTGTTCAGAATGGGAAGGCTAATTCCAACTGATCTGATTGAGCAGCGGACAGAATTTGAGACTGCAATGTATAAATTGCAATACTGTCTTTACCCAAATTTGCAAGAGCGGATGCTCAGACACTACATGCATAAATGGAGTGAGTTCATTCCATGGCCACTTCAACCACCTACCCCATGGCATCCACATTACATCACTCGGAATATACTCGATCCACAAATCACCATTGTATGTTTTTCGCAGATTACGGACGTGCTCCGTCTACTCAAGACTATACAATTAAATTACTCTAATGTGGTCCCCAACCACCTTTAGTCAGCTAAACAATTCGTTTCATGCTACTTTCCTGACAACCAGTCAGCCACACGCACAACTTTGAACAGCATCTTATCGATATAGCCCTTTCTTCCTGCATCAAAAACTCCCACTGATATGTGTTGTTATGTAGTCCTCCTCCTCTTCTCCACAAAAGTTTTGTCCCAACTCTCACTTGCTTAGTTCCGTTCTTGATTCATCAATATTTTTTTTGCATACTCTTTACATCAAATCATTTCAGTGACTTATACTCACTTAGAGTAACAAGATTTGTGCAAAACAAATAATAAGCGCTCTGTGTGTGTGTGTGTGTGTGTGTGTGTGTGTGTGTGTGTGTGTGTGTGTGTGTGTGTGTGTCTCACCTTTCATTTATACATTCTTCTTTATGGATGTATAGTCTTGTTCAGTGAAACCATGAGAACAACACAGTAAATACAATCTTGTATTTATGAGTGACTTCTACTCACTTAGGGTAACAAGATTTATTGAAAACAAATAATAAGCACACGCTCTCTCTCTCTCTCTCTCTCTCTCTCTCTCTCTCTCTCTCTCTCTCTCTCTCTCTCTCTCTCTCTCTCTCTCTCTCTCTCTCAGCTTTCACTTCTATGTTCTTTTTAGTAATGTATACTCTTCTTCAATGCTTTGATGAGAACAAAATAGTAATTACAATAGTGCCCTTACTCTCCATTCATTTCCATACACATGCAACTACCAATGGAAAGCTCTCTCTAATTGGAATCGCCTTGAAGGCTTGTACCGTTACACCAGTTTGTTATCCACTTCCGGTCATGCAGGCTAACGAAGCTCTCTAGTTTGTTTGCCATGGCCCCTAACCTCTTCTTTGAACTCAATACCATGGTCAACAATGCGAATAGAATACTCCTAGTTAGGGTCCATGTAAACCTAGGCTCCATGACAGTTAGTTTTGTAAAAAGATAGTACATGCTTATAGCGCACTATCGTTCCGGTTTCCGAGTGAGTCGAGTAAGAAGACATTTCGGATGTTGAATTTGAAAAAGTGTCTGAGACTTCTTTAGGAATTGTGTGCAATGAATTGCCTTGATTCACGCTTTCTTCGGTAGATACTCTACTGGAGGTTTCTCCGAGTATGCCCTGATTTCCTAGTACACGACCAGATCTAAGGTTCATATAAACTTATGAAGCCCTGGATAGAATACTCACCTTTGGATTGACTTATCATCAATTTCCACATGATTCAATTGCAACTTTCTGTCAAGCCACTGATTCCTCGTCTACAACCTGATTCCTGTACAAATTTGATCAAGTTAGCTATTCTTCTATAAAGACAGTAGAGTTTTTGCTAACTCTCATAATTGGTCTCTATGTGTCACTCACTTCAAATCGAGCTATGAGAGTCAAAATTTGACTTTTAAATTCGACTTTAGCAAAAAATCAAATGTTTGATCTGCAACCTGAAAACTAAGTGTACATGTATCAATTTTGATCCGATTGAACCCAAAATTGCCCTGTGGCTTTATATTATGTTGTTCTATCACTGTGTAAGTTCAAAAGTCAAAATTGATGTCTCTGGATAGCAGAAGTAAATAATCGTGATTATTTACTTTTGTTAGTTTTTTACACTTTTTTGATTGGTTTGGCAAGTATACAACTTGTTAGAGTCCCTCGACAAGTTTCAACAAGTTTGGACAAAATCTGATCAAGTTTATCAACTGTTTGGTGTCCGCAGACTCTGATTTTGAGAATCTGGCTTAAGTCTCACTTTTGGGATCCAAATTTCACCAAAATGGATTTGTGAGGTCTACTTGATGTGCTTGACCCTGTGGTATACTCAGCTTTGCAAAATCATCAAGTTTTGAAGCAGATGTAAATAATCGCGATTATTTACTCCAGCTATATTTTTGAAAGTTTTTACCCCAACTTTGACACAGATCTATTAAGCACCTTTAGTTAAGGTCACTAGCTAAGTTTCATCAAGTTTGGACAATCTTTGGTCAAATGGTCATCAATTATCTGTCAGCAGACTAACTTTGCATTTTTAGTCACAATTTTCACTCCAGTGATCCAAATCTTACAAAATTTGGTTTGTGGGCTTATTACAACATAGTAAAACTAGTGGTATGCTGACTTGATCAAAAAAGTTGAAAAATTGACCAGAAGTTAATAATCACGATTATTTACTACTGACAAATTTTTGGTCAAGTGAGCATGTACACATGTTTATCACATCAACATAAGCCTATGAATCAAATTTCAACAAGTTTGGATAAATTTTTCCCCAATTTATACTCAACGAGAACCACGATTAATTTGTCAAACCATGGGACGAAGCTGACTCGACGAGTGCATAGAGGCTACAAGAGGTTGTCAATCTCTTCGAAAACAACTAACAAATCGCATTTAACTCAAGCTACACTCAAGTGACTAAAATCACCAAAAGCCAATCGCTCATCGGCAAGCAAATCACATATGTTACAGCATCAAATGACATCCAAACGTAACGAAACTTCTAGGACAAGTTTATTATAAGACCTAAGCCCACATACTTATGGTCTCAAACCCCACTTTAGGTCAAGTTCCAAAATCGCGATTATTAACAGCAGTGGATTTTTGACCTAGTCATTTTTGACCTAGAATGCATCTAAATGCTTAGCAATGATGCCCCAATACCCCGCCTATGCTTAGTTTTTTATTTGAACATGTAAATTTCTAGTTATGATGAAATTAGTCTGCGGGTCGGCGAAGCCAAAAGCTACGAAATACTGTGAATGGCTTACGTCAATGCGTAAAGCTCTTACCTCTAGTTGCAATACAACAAACGCAATCGTAATGTGACAACCGAAGAGGAAGTAGGAAGCGCGAGAAGGAGAGGAGTGAGCATCATTAGCTCACGTTGTGTATTTCTTATCCAAAAACTTATAAAAAACTTACAAAAATTGGCTTTTATACCTTAGCCAAGGTTTTTGGGTGGTCAAAACTAATAATCTCGAGTTATACCAAAGCTGGGTAATGACTGGCTGATACAATGTGGAAGCTTGTAGCCTTGGCTCATTAATTACAGAGTTTATCTGAGAAAATAGGAGTTACAATATTCCAATTTATCAAAATAATAAATGTTTTACAAAGAGAACTCCAAAAAATGGTGTCCGTGTTAGCTTGCTGCTAACACAAAGCTACGTCGACAAAGAAGACTTTTTCATCTCTCCTCTCCAACATGAGGATGTTATCCTAGGGGCACCATGATTCAATCGCATGGCTGCCAACATGAAGTTCCCTGAAAGGAGAATCTACTTCATTTAGGGAAAAGAGCATGTATATAGATGCTAATGAGTTTGGTTGTACTAGACCACTTGTAAATTCACCTGCTTTCGATAAGTCAATGAAAAGCTCAGTTTTCCACATGATTTTTATCAAACAATCTCTAAATGATGCTAATATGTTAACAAAACAAAGTGGTAGGAATCAAGAAGAATTAGACTTGTCTAATTTTCTAAATAGATTCCAAAATGTATTTATCGATGACATCCCTATGGAGCTATCTCCAAAATGAGGGGATGATGACCAAAAATTGAGCTTCTACCTGGGATATCACCGCCAAATAAACCTCCTTATAGAGTTTCGCAAGCTCAACAAGAGGAGATTATGAGGCAAGTGCACAAGCTGGTAGACAAGGGGATGGTGAGGCCTAGCTCCTCTCCGTTTTGTTCTCCAGTCCTTTTAGTGCAAAAGAAAGATGGCACATACTGCATGTGTGTGTACTATCGAGCTTTAAATCATATCACTATCAAAAAAATATTTCCCATACCACAGGTAGAAGATATGTTTGATAAGCTACAAGGTTTGACCTACTTCAATAGGATTGACCTTAAAAGTGGCTATCATCAAATAAGGATAGTGAATGAAGATATCATAAAGACCGCATTTTGTACAATATTTTTGTCTTTATGAATATCTTGTCATGCATTTTTGTTTGACAAATGCTCCAGCCACGTTCAACCACCTAATGGAGAAAACATTTAGACCCTACAGCAAGTTCATTGGAGGAGCATAAGAAACACCTCCAGGTAGTTTTTCAAGCTATGAGGGAGAATAAACTTTTCATTAACCCAAAATAGGAGTGAATTTTTCCTTCAAGATATTCAATTCTTAGGTCATATTATCTCTCAAGATGGTATTTACATGGATCAACCAAGCTTGATGTAATATAAGAATGCCCTAAACCAAGGAATCTACATGAGCTACAAAGCTTTATTGGTGTGTGTGTGCATACTATAAATGCTTCATAGCTAAATTCTCCCAAATAGCAGGACCACTACATGACTTGACCAAGAAAAAATTTAAGTACATATGGACTGCTAAAGAGAAAATTGCTTTTGAAAATATTAAAGAAAAGCTTACTTCTCAACCGTGCTTACACTATTGAACAATTTGAGGTCCAATGTGATGCTTGTGAAGATTGCCTTGGAGCAGTTTTGCTTCAAGAAGGGCATTCCATAGCATGTGAGAGTCAAAAACTCAATTCTAACGAGCAAGTATTGGGTATCTACAAGAAGGCGCTACTAGATGTCCTACGTGCCCCCAACACATGGAGGCACTATCTTTTGAGGACTTCATTCATTCTACGTACGGATCACCAAAGTCTTAAGTACTTCATGATGCAAACCAAGCTCTCCGACAAACAAATGAGGTGGAAAAATTTTCTTTCACAATTCAATTTTTATATTGCTCACATTGCTGGCAAGCACAATCAAGTAGCTGATGCACTATCACAATGGCCAAGAGCCAATGCGGTGTCCATAGCAACTCACAATGATCTATCTTCTATGATAGATGAGTATGCTACTGACCCCAATTTTAAAGATGTAATTTCAGCCCTTGCCTTAGGGAAGAAAGAAGAACCATTCACCTTGCAGGATGGTTATCTTCTCTATGAAAATAGGCTATGTGTTAGTCACTCCCTTTGTGAGAAAGTGATGTATGATTCCCATGCTCCTCCCTATGTGGGGCATCGAGGGATTCAACTACCCTTTGTGGAGTAGAGATGTATATCTCAATTGGCCTACCATGAAGATGGACATACAAGACTATATGTCAAAATGTGTGGTATGCCAAAAGACAAAGTATGATAGGGGAAGAAACTTAGATTGCTCAAGCCTTTTCCAACTCCCAATTCACCATGGGAGATCATATCCATGGATTTTATCTTTGGATTTCCCAAGTCCATCCATGGGAATACGGGAATATGGACAATAGTAGACAGGTTTAGTAAAGAAGCACATTTTATACCTATCAAAAAGATTATTAAGGCGAAGATCAAGAAGAGGTTCTTCAACCCGAATCGATTCTTTGACATGAATACAAGGTACTAAGACATGGTAATATTATCCAACGACGTCTTATTAAATTCAAAAATTATCCTTTTGAAGATGCTACATGGATGCAAGCCTTGTCAATGCTTACAATGATACAATAGAGTAAGAAAATGTAAATACTTTTTTGAATGAAAAATGTTTTTGTCTTATAAGACTATTTCTTTTTTTTGTGCACAAATTTAAGTAGTATGCATGCTTAGAATCATGTTTCTGATGACGACGTCTCTCAAACACCAAGTAAAATTTGTCACTCTACTTTGGGAGAATGAAATGGACTCAAGAGCAGACATGCTTACTGTAGCTAAGTCTCCCAAGCACCAAATAGATTAGTCATCCATTTTGGAATGATGTCGTAGGGTAAAAAGGGATCCTCTACTGGCTAAGAAACATAGATTAATGACTAAGGCTTTATCTCTTCTACCTCATAATCGAGGACGACTATGATTTCAAGAGAGAGCTAATGTCATAAAGTTTAATAAATAACTAACCCAAATGATTTTCTCATATTAAACTGATCATTTAATGTGTGAGAATAAACGAGAACAAGAGTAGAATATAGACATGTGCTTATGGATCTATCTCAACATGGGACCAAAGTCAATGGGTCCAAATGAGAGATGGTCTATCAAAGAGAAATGCTAGCTAATGGATCTTGAAAGACCTTAGAGTTAGCTTCATTAAATACCTCCAAAGGTTAGTGTTAAAATTCCTTAGACCTCGGACCTTAGGCCAGCTAGGGCTGAGCTTGAGGTGGGAACCTAGCCCAAGCTTGAGGTGCTTGGCATGCTTGCTGACTAAGGTGCTTGAGGTGCTTGTCCTGCTTGCTAATTAAGGTGCTTGAGGTGCTTGTCATGCTTGATGATTAAGGTTCTTGTTATGTTTTATGACTAAGGTGCTTGAGGGGCTTCATGACTAAGGTGCTCAAGGGGTGAAATGTTCCCAAAGTCAGCATGCTAAGGGGGGGCAAGCCCTACAAGTAGGGGCATGAGACAAAACCACGTGCAATAACTGTAATCAATCAAAATTCTCCAAAAATGGATACAAATGCAGCCACAAATATTCCACACCGATGTTGCTCTAATCATCTAACTGTTTCCTAGCTCCATTCACAACACAATGTCGTAAACTACATCAAAGAACGTACATAAAGATGCACCTTGTCATGGAGTGTCAACATAGACATAAGTCACATGTGTATGCCAAATAATCTCCAAACATCAAGTATGCCAAGAAATTTCTTACAATAGAACATATGTAAGAGCATACACATCAAGTATGCATACCAAAATTGAGTGTGGATATATCACAAAGCTGCATTTGAATATGTATCAATTCAAAGTTCAATTAAGAAATTGGCACTTGCATACATATATATAAGATTGAATAGCTCTCAAAGAATACCACATTAGCATGTATATGTCCAAAATCTCAATTTAGAGAATGCTCTACAATATGGGCATTTATATGTCATTACTCATATGCAACAAATATGTTGTTAATACAGCTTCAATAAAATGTGCAAAATTTTAGAAATTTGGTATCATCAACGTGTTTGGAGCGTAGCAAAACCTTCGGTTAGACTCTTTGATTATATATATCCGATTTTGAATGAGAGAGATATGCAAAAAAGAAATGTTTTGGAGCATGCATAATAGGAAAATAGAAAAATGATTTGCATTGTCTCATTTCTACCTACTTTTTCTCTATCCAATTGCACCAAAGACTTGATTGTCAAGCTCTTCACAAGATCAACTTGCATCTTCAATCTCAAATTTTGTGCACCCAACAAGCATTAGTAGTACTTTCAATCATAAAATCTGAATCTCTCTCTCTCTCTCTCTCTCTCTCTCTCTCTCTCTCTCTCTCTCTCTCTCTCTCTCTCTCTCTCTCTCTCTCTCTCTCTCTCTCTCTCTCTCTCTCTCTCTCTCTCTCTCTCTCTCTCTCTCTCTCTCTCTCTCTCTCTCTCAATTGAAAGAAACAAAAGAATGTCCAAAGATTAGTCAAAACACAGTAGTGTTACAACTATTGGAAACCTTAAAAGGTGGATAAGGCATAGAAAGGCTAGATCTATTGTAGGACAAGCAAGTTTCCTAGTTAATTATTTCAATGTATTGCATGCGTTTGATGCAGGGTAGGACTTGATGAAGCCTTGCATCTTCTCACTTGTTGATTGAAGGCTCCCCCTCTCACTTCAAAAGGCTTTACTTGGTGGGATGATGGTAGCTTGCACTAGGCTTAAAACTTAGCATGTGGGATGAATGGCTGCCAACACACTACTGAACTCCCCAACTTCCATTTAAGGTGAGGGATTATTCTATTGTTTATTCTTTGATTTTATTTGATCAATGAAAGATAAAGAGAGCGAGTGTAATCGTTATTGATGTGATGGTGGTGCCATTTTGATACAATTGTGGAATTATTGGACTGCTCCTACTTGTCAAAGAATGTTTCATGTTCACAGGTTACTTGCTAAAAATTTGTTGTGCCTAGACTATATAATGGTTAATTTGTTTTGAAATTTGGTCATTATTGCAATCCTTTTCCAATTTATATTGGGCAAATTAGTACCTTTTTTACTAAATCTAAACCCATGATGCTTCAGAAAGTATGAATGACTTAGAACAAGAAGATTATGGGGTTTATGGCAAACTGTGTGATAAATAGGATTTAATGAAGGATGCCTCCTCTTCATAGGTTTCTAAATGGACTATATTCCCTAATGCATTTTTTGACTGGTTTTGGAATTTTGAGGTTATAGATAGTAAATGGCAAGAGATTGCAGGTTGCTTAACAAGTTGTAGGTAGAGACTTTTTGGCTCTTCTTCTTGTTACATGATTACTGTTTACTTGTGGATGGAAATGATGGAAGGGTTTTGATATTGTTTACTATTTACTATTTACTATGGCTTGAGTGCTTACATATGCATCACATTATATTTTGAATGTCTATTCCATAGTTATCCTTAACACATGGTGCTTCCCAGCACTCACTATACACTGGTTGGCTTCCTGATGATTGTCGTGTCTTGAATACTTTCTGGTATGTTGTACCCAAACTATGGCTCAAACCTATAATGGTAACTATGGCTTGATCCTATTGATTAATAGGTTGGGAAAGCAGGGCTTGTTGCATTACTAGCCTTTCCATGTTGATCTCTGTATTGAATAATTTAAGAAGGAAACATTGTTTTATTTAAGCCGATTTGCTCTAGAAAAGGAAAATTGAATACTATAGATACTAAGCATGTTTATGATCCTTTAACCCTTTGACTATAATACCTGATAAGCCCGACATTGCTAGAATCATCTTCTAACCTACACGCAATCAAGTGTCACTTACCGCTTGTCCTTTTTGGCTTGGCTTCCAAGATTCTCACCTTTCACATGGCACACTTACTTTGGATCAACCATGTACCTACCTAGTTGCTTCTCTTGCTCTGAAATTACTATTGGATGAGGTTGATGGCTGGACATGCTCACTACCAAGTTGGTTGGGTACCATGATATAAATTTTTCAACAAGGATATTCATTTATCCTACTAGATTTGGTCTTTCGATGCTTTCTCGCCATTTAAGGTTTCCAACAATTGTAATACTATCGCGTTTTGGCTAAGCTTTGGACATTCTTTTGTTTCTTCCAATTGAGAGAGAGAGAGAGAGAGAGAGAGAGAGAGAGAGAGAGAGAGAGAGAGAGAGAGAGAGAGAGAGAGAGAGAGAGAGAGAGAGAGAGAGCTTCTAACAATATGGGGAAATTTTTTAGCATATAGCTAGCCTGCGTAAAATATCTACAAAATGGTACAGAATTGGAAGAAACTTCTAAAGAGTGTGCGGTGCGTGCGGAGTGCAAGGGAGAAGAAGAGCAGACATAAGCATGATGTGGGTGGAGCTCTCAATGAGGATTAGGAATTGACTCACTTCTCCTTATTGTTCTATATGATCAAAAGACTAGATAAGGTTAATATGTTCAGTGTGATGGGTGTTCATCTAGTTGGGTTGAACCAAGACAAAAACCCATCTCTCCATCTGCACCATAGTCAATGAAGATGCATTTGTGTGACTTGGGGGACACATGTGAGAATGTCTCACACCCAAACACACATATCTATCATAATTAGGCTTCTTGTCTATCCACATCTCCTGTGGAATCTTGTAGTTCAACGGTGTACTAGGCGATCTATTGATAATATGCACCACTATCATAACATCTTCTTCCGAGAAATCTTGAGGTAAATTTTTCATATATAGCATGGAAGTGACCCTCTCTTGAATACGTTTATTCATGTGCTTAGCAACTCCATTTTGAGCAGGTGTGTACGGCATAGTAAACTGCCTCCTAATATCTCATTTGTTATAGAAGCCTTCAACTTCTTGTCTAATTGGTTCTCGACCATAGCTAGGAACTTCTAGAAGACAGTAAAGACTTCATCTTTTGTCTTCAAGAGGTAGACCCACACCTTTCGAGAAGAATCATCTATTAAGTCAAGAAATGTAATGCCCCCCTAGAGAATTATGTGGCATAGGCCCACATAGATCATTATGAACCAAAACTAGAGGATTTCCTAATTTCTATTCAATGGCAAAGGGGTAAGCCTACAATGTTTCAAGTATATGCAATGCTCACACAAACTAAAATCAAAATAATTTAACACAAGGATAAAGCCAAAATGCTATAACTTCTTCATTCCCTTCTAACTCGTATGACCAAGCTGGCTATGCCACAACTCAATAGAAGGCAGCTCGACTACATGTGTGGTTGTGTGTGTGTGATTCTCTCTCTCTCTCTCTCTCTCTCTCTCTCTCTCTCTCTCTCTCTCTCTCACACACACACACACACACACACATGTATATGTATGTGTGTGTGTGTGTGTGTGTGTACAGTGGGTACAAGATGATCCAAAGCATGTAAAACTTGTAGAATTGCAGAAAAAGTAGAAATCACATTTCCATCAACAATTATATGAGATCAATCCAAAGCAAGCAACAAAATTTCCTCTCAAATTGGACCAAAAGAGATCCAAGATCGGGAAGAGGAACAAGACCAAGGCTTGGTAAGGTCCTGAACAAGAAGATTCACAAGAGCTCTTTTGGAGCTGAAGGATTTTCATTACAACCAAGTCTATGAGACGATTTATACATGATGTCAGGTATGAACCCTTGGCTAAGGTATAAAGGCCAATTTTTGTAAGTTTTTTATAAATTTTTGGATAGTAGAAACACAATGTGGGCTAACGGCGCTCACTTCTGTCCTTCTCATGCTTCCTACTCCTCCCTGGTTGTCACATTGCAGTCGTGTTTGTTGTGTTGCAACCGCAGGTAAGAGCTCTATGCATTGACGTAAGCATTTCATAGTAATCCGTAGCTTTTAGCATTGCCGACCCGTGGCCTAATTTCATCATAAGCAAGAATTTCAGCTTTAAAATCAAAAACTAAGTATAGGCGGGGTATTGGGGCATCATTGCTAAGCATTAAGATGCACTCTGGGTTGAAAACGACTAGGACAAAAATTCACTGTTGTTACACAAATCAAATTTGGTAAGATTTGGATCATTGGATTGAAAATTGTGACCAAATTTGTAAAGTGAATCTGCAAATACAAAATTGTTGACCATTTGAACATAAAATAATCCAAACTTGATGAAACTTGGCTAGGGAGCTTAAGTTAAGCTGCTTAACAAATCTATATTACGATTGTTGCAAAAAAGTGTACAAAAATAGCAAGAGTAAATAATCACGATCATTTACGTCTGTTACAAAATTGGATATTTTTGCACATTTAAGTATACCACAAGGTCAAGCATATCAAGTAGACCACACAAATCAATTTTGGGTAAAATTAAGATAGATTCTTGAAAATTGAGTCTGCGGACACGAAACAGTTGAGAACTTGAACAAATTTTGTTTAAACTTAGTAGAACTTGTCCAGAGACCTTAACAAGTTGCATACTTGGAAAATCAAGCCAAAAAGTGTAAAAAACTAAGAAAAGTAAATAATCATGATTATTTACTACTGATACACACAGATAGACTTTTAGACTTTTAAACTTCTACAGTATTAGACCAACATAATACAAAGCCACCGGGCAATTTTGGGTTCAATCGGATCCAAATTAGTATAGGTTCACTCAGTTTCCAAGTTGCAAATTAGTCCTTTGGCCTTTTGCAAAAGTAGAATCTGAAAGTCTCAATTGCTGACTCACTTAGCTCAAATTGAGTGATACACATAGACCAGTCACAATAGTTAGCAAAAATTGTACATTTTTTGTGAAAGAATAGCTAGCTTGATTAAAATTGATACATGAATCAGTTTGCAGACAAGGACTTGAAAGATTGATTGAAGTTGCAATCAAGTCAAGTGGAAGAAATTGACAACAAGTCAATCCGGCGGGAAGTACTCTATACAGAGCTTCACCAGCCTATATGAACCTTAGATCTGGTTGTATACTAGAAAATTAAGGTATATTTGGTGAGACCGCTAGTAGAGTATCCACCGAAGAAAGTGTGAATCAAGGAGAGTACTTGGACACTATCTTTGAAGAAGTCTCAGACACTTTTTCAGAATCAACATGTGCAATGTCTTCCTATTCGACTCATTCAAACACCGGAACGACACTACGTTATAAGCATATACTCTCTTTTTATAAGACTAATCACCATGGAGCTCAGGTTTACATGGATCCTAATGAAGATTATGCCATTTGCATTGATGACCATGACATAGAGTTTATGGAGCTCAGGTTTACCTAGATCCTAATGAAGAGTATGCCATTTTCATTGATGACCATGACATAGAGTTTGAAGAGAAAATCAGGGCAAACAAACGAGGAAAAATGTACATGGATAAAAACAGAACTCAGTATTTACAAGTTGAAAATCCTGACGTGATAGACAAATGGGGGTTAGAAGTAAATATCATAATTCCATATATGGCAGAAAAAGAAGGACCACCAACTTTAGAATTCGAGGGATACGATCACGTTGATTTGAAGCCTTTGAAACGGCTTAGTATGGATAATCTTAGGATCGAAGTCTATTGTTGGGAGGATAGAAATGTCAAAGATCTTCTATGGACTTTGCATGCCAAATCAGGATAGCTAACATCCATGAAGATCATCTATATCTTCAAAATCAAAGACAAGGGTTCGGTAGATTTACCAACCTACCTGTTCAGGGATTGTTATAAAAGTAACTTTGTTATGATGACTCCTGAAGAGGTGGAACAAACCAAATACCAAGGGTACTCCATAAGAGATTGGATATTGGGCCAAGGACCAGAAACTATTCCAAGAGATGAACTCCACGAGAGATCTTTTGAGAGTAATGTTAAAAAACCAAAAACTACCTCATCACGAAGAAAACTAGGTGACACTAAAGCCAGTCTAGGACTACATGAGTCACTATTTCCAACAGAATGGTCTCAGAACAGGACCAACTGCGAGGAGTTGAACCAAATAAACGTGTTAAACCAGCTAATTTTCAAAAATGGATCAGAAAATACAGTGGATCTGGGGATCCATATGACCACTTAGCAAGCTTTAAGCAAGTGCTAAGAGCAGAGCGCATATTTGATTTCCATACTCCATTCAAGGGATTTGGAATGACATTAGAAGGAAAAGCACTGACATGGTTCCAAAACATTGCACCAAGGTCAATCCTGGACTTAAATACATTAGCTCAAGGGTTTGTAGATGCATGTTCCAAAACGGGGATCAAACACAATACGATAGCTCAAATCTATAGCTTCAAACAGAAACAAGGTGAGCCTATTAGAGATTGTGCAACTAGAATGAAGCAATACATTGCAAGATGCCCAAAGCTAGAAATACCTGCAGAAGAAAGACTAGTATCATTGTTTCTAGAGGGAATGCTAAACAAATAACTTCATGCTATATTGTATAGAAAGAAGCATATAACCCTACAAGAGTGTGTGTCATCAAACAAAAACAAGGTGAGTCTGTTAGAGATTGTGCAACTAATATGAAGCAATACATTGCAAGATGTCCAGAGCTAGAAATACCTACAGAAGAAAGACTAGTATCATTGTTTCTAGAGGGAATGCTAAACAAAGAACTTCATGCTATATTGTATAGCAAGAAGCATATAACCCTAGAAGTGTGTTAGATGCTATTGACTTAGGAGACAATTGTGATAAACGAAGAAGATGTCTCTAAGGATAACCAAAGCAAGAAAACAACATCCACCAAACTAGCACAAGTGGGAACGGTTGCTACAGCACCGTTACAGCCATAGAAGACATGCTCAAAAGGATGAATGAGATGATAAATAACATGCAAAAAGCACCTATAAGAGAACCAGGGCAAGGGATACCTCAACAGGGACAACCAATTAGGCCGCAGAAATGGTGTGCAATCAAGGATAAATGGACCAACCATGAGACCAATGAGTGCTAATACCGACCAAAGTATGATGGGAATGTCTAATACGTGCCTATGAGTCCACAAGGACAACCCATGTATAGATATCATCCTAATATGGCCCCAGGCGGGAAGTGAAACACCGCATTGAGGGGTTGGGTTGCCGGTCTCTAGAAAAGGCATGAGAAGGGGCTCTCAAGAGTGAGAGAGAGGGAAAGATGCACTATCTGCATAGATGCCAAATAGAAGTGAGATCATTGGGGGGTCGCCCTTTAGCGGGTTGAGAACTCACACATATCCGAGGGCTCTAGGATGGGAGACAAAAAGCTGAGAGCAAGTACATTTTGTGAAGGAAGCGAGGGTGGCAAAACTAGAGAAGGGAGTCGAGGGCCAAAAGCGAGGGCCCACACTTAACTAATTACTATTATTATTATTATTATTCCTACACTATTTGAAATATGAAAGAGAAGCGACGTCAGATACGGGCAAGAGTCACGTGTAGAGATGCGTTGCAGGGACACAAGGCGAATGGGGGCTCTGTGCAGGACCGAGGGAGGGGTTGATTAGTTGAGGGGGCACCGATTTCACCAGGCCCAGGGAAGAACAACACCGTTTTGGGGTAATGTGAATGCATGCAGGCATACAAAGAAAGGGAGATGCAGAATCGCCACCTTCAGGGCTAAGGAGAGCGAGTGGGTGAGAGATGGAAGGTCTCCATGGCTGAGAACCGAGAGTAGGAGGGAGGATGGCTCAAGAGAAGAGCTACCATCCTTTTGACAAGAGAGCCAAGGGGCTTAGAGAGATAAGTCGGCTCTCTGTAGCACGCAATAGGAGAGAGAGAGAGAGAGAGAGAGAGAGAGAGAGAGAGAGAGAGGGGAATCAAGAAAGAAAGAGAAAGATTATCCCTCTGAAGTAAACAAGGAGAGAGAAGGCATGCTTGTTGGAAACAAAGAAAGAGGAGCGCTCTCTGTCGAGCAAGTGCGAGAGCAGAGTCGAGATATAGAGAGAGATTCTCCCTGTGTAGAAAATAGAGATAGAGAGAGGGTGTTTCCACTATAGATATAGCGGTGGAGAGGGAGGGTTCCTCTCTTGCCATGTTGACAAAAAGGGAGGAAGAGAGAGAGTTAGCTCAAGACATAAGGATGGAAAGAGGTCGCAGAGCACGTGTATGAAGAAACAGCAATCGACGAGATACAAAGTCAAATCTTCAGACATGGATAAGCTTTCTTTCCCTCCTATTTCTCATAAATTTTGTTGTAAATTTGGCATGATGAAAGAAAAAACATAAAATAAAAACTTGCAATGTCTCTCTCTCTATCTCTCTCTCCATTTTCATAATAAACACATAAGTGTCTTCTCATGATTTTGTTCTCGAGTCTGAGCGAGTATATGCAGTCCAAGCATTGCATGGGTTAGAGAGATCCACATGTTTTGGCATATGATTTAGTTGCACTTACACTATCTAGGCTCCTTGTTTCGGGAGTGAGCGTAGCATATTGCTTGAGCTCTTTTGTTTGCTAGGTTTTTCTTGGTCTTGGTCTGCTCCATGGCCTGGCCATAGAAAAATATCTATCAATAGGGGAACTCATTTCCTCAATGAGGTAATTGAGTATCTGCTTAGTGAATCTATGGTCATCCATAACAAATCGGCTCCCTATCACCCACAAGAAAATGGACAAGTTGAGCATACAAATAAAATTCTTAGCTCGGTATTGACTAAAGTAGTTAGTTCAGGAAGGAAAGATTGGGAAAATGAATCTCCATGCTGCTCTATGGGCTTATAGATTTTCATTCAAAACAGCTTTAAATATTACACCCTTTAACCTTGTTTATGGTCTTGATGCCATACTGCCGATAGAATTTCTATTGCCGACACTAAGGGTACCTAAGGATCTTGAGTAGGTACTCGACATGAATTGTCAAAGAGACTTGAAGATTTAGAAAATCTTGATGAGCAAAGGCTAATTGTTGTAGCTCACATCTATACACAAAAGCGGAAACAAAAACAATTTTTGATTCCCATCTAGTTACAAAAATCTTCAGAAAAGGGGACTTAGTTTTAGTCTATTCCCTTAAGCAAGACATTCCCAAGTTTAAGAAAAAAGGAAACGGATCGTTTATAATTGAAGATGTATCTCGAAGTGGAGCAGTTAAGTTGTCTATTCTAGATGGTGAACCAATGGCTAATTGGATTAGTGGATGTCATTTAAAGAAGTACAATTTTCCACTAACCAATGACTTGCTAGAAAAGATGCATGCAGCAAAGCAAAGAAAGATAAAACGACAGCAGGTCATTGATGAAGCCCACGAGGAATCTCGGCTTTGGGTACTGAAAGGAAAGCTATTCTCAAAAATCAACAAATACCTATTCCGATCAAAACTCTAGAGCTAGATGACCGACTATGGGAATTACAGAAAGATGTAGTGTCAACGGATGATGGATGGTTAGATGGAATGGGCCTTTGCATCAAAGTACAGCTGAACAATCATAGCACAAATGCTTTGGTCGATACAGGAGCTTGAGTAAATGCAGTCATTTATTCCAGATAAACACATGAATGAAACAATGATTCTTGGAATCTCATGGATGCGGACTTACAAGGCAGTACCAGATTGGGATACCAACCAGCTCAAGCTATCACCTAAAGACGGACAACTCATTGTTCTTATTGCACCAAGCAAAGAAGATGGAAAGGAGGTTATCGAGAGAGTAAACCACGAAGCAATCAATCTTCTCTATCCTACAGAAAAGTAAATACTACAAGTAGCATGCAAGAAGTCAAGAATATTTGGGTACCAAAAGCACAGCTTAAGGACAAACCGATTCAAATTTGGGTGCCCAAAACATCATCTATTGTACCAAAGATAGATCCAAGTGTCAAAACACAAAGAGGAGCATCTCCAAGCAGGGAACCTAACACAAAATGGATCTGAAAGAAAAAGGAGCACTTGTCTTCTTCGCAAACTGCAAAACCAATGAAGCAATGGAGAGTTAAGCCTCAAAAGACGCAACCACAACATTCTAGCCCAGACAAACCAAGATACCAATGGCGGGTAAAATCTCAACAAAAACCATCATTATTGATACCAACAGCTCAGGAAATCAGTGTGCCAAAGAATCCTAATGGTATAATCAAGCAAAGAGTACACAAGCTATAAGATTTGCTCTTTGGAAGACAGCAAAAGAAAACCTCGACATCAAAAACCCTTGAGTTAATTACTCAAGACCCAACTCTTGCACAACATAATGGTTTGAATTGCATTGATATTGAAACCATGGTAGAGCCAACCAAGGCTATGTATAGACACAATTGTTCAACCCATGCACAAAGTCGTCCCCGGAGACGCCATCTAGGCGGGGTGGAAGGGAACTTAGTAAGTAAGGGCAATATTTGAAGAGGGAGGAAAAAGTTTGATGTTAACGTGTGATTTTTTGCAAAATTACCTAATAATAACCTTAACAAGTCATCAACAGGGGGAATTTAACTGATAACATCCCTCCAATGAGTATAAATAGTGTATATACTATCAGATAATCATCAAAGAATGGTCTTTTTTTGTTATTTTTCATCATTTTTCTTAATATTGGGACTTAAAAATGAAGAAATCCACCAAAAAACAATAAAGCTGTGTTTTTCAATGGATTTTCTTAATCATGGGATTTTCACTTTGCTTTTTTAGTGCATTTTGTTATTTTCTTTGATTTTTTCAATAAACATATCAAAAATTAATAATAAATAGCAAATGAGCTTAGATGGAAAAACTAAAGATACGCTGATGATCAGAAGGACAAGGCGGACAGGCACAAAAAATTTCAATCAAATCGACAGATGGAAGCGGGAAGCCTAAATTAGGCGGCTAAGGCTACTTTTGCAATTTTTTGCAGAATGAGCTATCGGAATCTGATTGAGAAAATTTTTTAGTTTAGCATAGATTTCACGGCCTAGTAGGACTAACAGAGGTATTTGGGGAAAAATGGTTCGGGAAGTCCGAGTATAGATATCCAAGGTAGTCTAAAATCACATCATTTCCACTAGTTGCCCTTGGAGAAGAGAGCTCTCGACCTTCTTCGCGCATGATTTGTGGAGTCCACAGTCTTCCCTTTACAGCGTCATCTCATACGACACATGAGGGGTAAGTTCTATGCTTATCAATGATCATTTAATATGGCCGGTAGCTAGTCTAAGCCCAAGGAAAAAACCCTAGAAACCAAGCAGTGCACGAAGTCCTACGACCAAAAATTGATCATAGCGGCTTGTCAGCTCAACCAAATCGAACGAGACTTGAACTGTAGCATGCCCCTATATAATAGAACACTTCTATATTACCAGTTGACCATTCGGCAAGGGTCGAGGGGGGTCCCAAGTAAGAAAGCTAGGTTTTTGCCAGATGCCATAATTGGATTCTGACTCCACAGACAGCTTATAAACTAGGTCTATACACAATGTGCATGGATAGTTTCATTAAAAAAATCAAGGCAAGATCTCAAAAAGCAGAAAACGGCTCGAAGGCTACAAAGCATCAAATTTGACATATGAAGTCAAACTGACTCCAAATGGCAAAATTGGATGGGTAGCTTCAGACTATGTAGCGGACAAGTCCATAGCTTCAAAAGTGACTAACCAACTCCACAGGCCATGAAGTCACAAAAATTGGTCATTTCAGAGTCGACAAAGCACGAAGTGATGCCAATACGACAAAACTCTACCAAATTCAATTTAGGACTTGTTTTAGGTGTATTGAATATGTTTAGTTCGAAAAATTGTCAAGTTTAGCAAAAAAGTTGATTGTTGTAAATAATCGCAATTATTTACTTTTATACTTTTTTGACTTGAAAATGGTACCTTCACCTCACCTATTACTTGTACACATCTAGTACATGCCACATTTCAAGTATGACCCAAAATGATCAAGGAAAATCTGGAAAATTGTCAAAAAACGCAAAGAAGTCTTTCCAAACCAATTTTTGAGTAGTCACATTTTTTGATCCAAATCACACCATATCTCATACACAGGGTCTACATCATGCCTAGAACCAAGTTGCACCAAAAAATGTTAATTTTGATGAAAAAGTTAATAATCGTGATTATTTACTTTCTTGCCAAAATGGGAGGAAATTGCAACTTTGACCTTATGGGACCAAAGCACATGATGTCCCAAGCCTACTGACCAAATTTGAGCTAATTTGGATTTCAAAATTTCAAATTCCCTTTATATCTACTATTTCAGAGACAGGAAGCCTAAATCTAACACCATTTTCACCCAATACACTCAATTGAGTCCACACTTCACTCAGAGTATCTAAATGCTATATATTTCAAGCCTATGATGTCAAAAATGAAAAAAGTTGAAAAAATTTCCCAGATGTAAATAATCACGATTATTTACTTTTGTTGCAAATTTGTGCTAGAACTTTATGGTATCGAACTTACATGTTTTTATGCATCTATGCATGCTCAAAATTGATTTGAAGCAAATTGGACTCAATTTGCCAACAATTCAAACTCAAGGGCATTTCAGAGAGAAATTCACAAAAATTTTCTAACTTTGGCACTGTATTCCCCTAACAGGAAGCTGCGGAGAAGGCCAAGAAAAGGATATCCCAAAAAGAAAAGTTGCAAGAGCTGCCACCCTACCAACTGGACCCAAGTTCAGTGAAGACGGCAAAAGCAAAGTATTTGTCAAGAGAACAGCTTGAGGAAAACAATACAATAGTTTCACCGGCAGGTTTAAGAGTGAAGGACACCAAGTGGAGCTGTAAATGCTACCAAAAAATATATATGATGTAGCTGCCAAGCCAGAAGACACAAAGGAAGCTAACAGAAGGTTGGGCCTCAAGGAATTTTTCGACCAGGAACCGTGCGGAGTAGATTACGAGAAAGCCTATGAGTTATTGTCTTCTATCAAAGAGGATGGATTGGCCCAAATTACTGACCAACAAGAGTAAAAAGTTGAAGTGGTAATCACAAAGGAAATTATGGTTGAGGCACTAAAGTTGCCAACTGAAAAAATAACAATGCGGGTTCGAGACAAAAAGACAGTAGGCACCTTCACCAAGGAGACTGCTGCTGCAATTTTTGCCGACCCCATCCAACGGCAAGTGGAAGAACCAATAAGTCTATACCACCAGCACTTCCACTTTCTAGCAAAGAGACCGCCACGGTACACCACACCAAATCATGCAGTTGCGACTACATTCACCCAAGTGTTGAAGTCAACAACTAGGTAACCGATTGATCATGCGCAGTATGTGCTGACAACATTGAAGGGCACCAAGAAAGAAGGAAAAATCACCTATCTGGGCGCGCTTGAAGTGCTGACAAGAACATCATACCATGCTATTGGCATGGCTGACAATTTGCCACCAGCTCCAAACCAGAACACATGGATCGTGTCTGCACAGCCTTCTCCAAGAACTACGCTTTCATCGAAACGAGTTTATAAATCTGATAAAGAATCTGCCGAGAGCTCCCACAAAGCTCATAGCAGTGAGAGTTCAGATAATGAAGAGATAAGGGCCATAATAGAAGAGATGAAGAAGAAAGTTATAGCTGCACACCAAGAGGAACCTTAGCAGAAGAAGGTGAGATTTGAAAGGGAAAAACAAACTTATGAAAGAAGCCACCAAGCTGCAGGTGAGGACCCGGAAAGGTGGATTCCAAAAGAGATAAGGGGTCCCAGAACTAAGAACCCTTCAAGGAAAGACGCAAAGGATCCCACAGACTTCCTTGAATGCATGTACGCAGAGGCAGAAGCCCTCAAGTTAAAAGGAGCCTAAGAAGTTGAGAGAAAACCAAAAGAAGATGCAGCAGAGCAACAAAGACAGGCGGAGGCTACGAAACAAAGTGAGACACAACACGAACAAGACGAAATGTCTCCAAATCCTACCTCACCCTCGACGGAACAGGTAGACCACCCAATGCCCAGCCCTCCCCCTTCACCAACAGTTAGACCCAATGAGCGCAAGGAAGCCAAAGAAAAGGAGCTTGAATAGCAAGCAACCAGTTTTGAGCAGCCCAACGCAGCAGAAATAGAGGCCACACCATCTACGACCACCCAACAAGAAACATCCAAGGCATCCACAAAGACTCAAGAAGTAAAGGCAGCCGAGGCAACCGCAACGCCTCAAGAAGAGGTAGAACCCCCGCCGCAACCACAGGCAGCCACCCAAGGAGCTACAAGCTGAAACGGCTAAAACATCTAGACAGCCTACAGAGTCTGAGGAATGGGAGACAAATGATGAAGTCATCCTACAAGTTAATGAATATACCCAGCAGATGCAGGTGATGACCAAAAAAATGCGAACAGCAGCACTTAGTCGTAGTGCTAAGGTTAAAGAGCTAGAAATGGTCATTGATGCTCTACAAGGAGAGCTAGAGGACATGATGAATGTCTGAAAGAAATGGAGGAGCTGGGAGAACTTCTCACCAAGTTATCAAATACTTGCAAAACCAAAGACCAATAGCTGACAGAGGTAACCAATGAACTCCTAACCACAACTCTATCTCAGTACAGAAGATCCAAGTGCAGCTCGATGTAGCAAATGCCTCTCTGCAATACTCATAGCAAAGGATCAATGATCCGACAACCTTTTTGAGACAGACCAGAGAAAATCCTATTGTTGCCTCGATCAAAGGCACGGATGAAGTCTACAACGCTTTGGAAAAGAGGAATGTGGATCTCGAGCTAGAGCTAAAGCTTGAGCAATCACAGAGAAGAGACCTTGTACTAATGCAGGTACAACGAGAAGAACAACTGCTCAAGGAGATAGTCGAGCTAGAAAGAGTCAATCAGCTGCTACGAGAGGGACAACCAGAGACACAAGAAGAAGCAGGTACCTCAGAGCAACCAACTATTGAAATTCCCTCATTCTCTTTTGTTGAGATGGAAACATAGCCGATACAAGAGCTAGAAGGAGAAACTGAGTTTCAAGTACAACACACAGATGCTGAGCAAGTGCCCATGGTCCAGCTATCTAAGGCTGAGGAAGAAGCACTCAAGTAGCAGGTTTCCCAGGAGACAAATGCAGAATGGAAAGCAGCAATGGATTGGGATTTGAGAGTTCTCCACTCAGCCAATGTCACTCAACTCACTCCCAACCAAATCAATGCACAATGACATCAACAATCATTGCCATATCCTCTTATCAAGGTAGAGTTGTTACAGGTAAAAGAAAGACTATATAAAGATATGCAGGCAAAAGGTGTAGAGGATGTCCACTCCAAGTGGAGAAAGATTTGGTTGAACAAGAATCCAAGATATCTAATTATGTTCACAAGAGAACCTGTAGCCCTTCAGAAAGACCCAACCTTTTGTATTTTACCACGGGTAAGGACATGGCAAGCACATGAAGCACTGAATAAGAAGCGGCCTACATCACTAAACCATCCATGATTTCCAGCTCCAAAGTGGGGAATATCGACAGAGGAATACATGGTGAAAATCCTAATGGGCGCCATGACATCCTTCAAGAGCCTTCCCGACCTCTCATGTACTATGCTATACAAGATCTGTCGAATGCTGCTCACATGTATTGAAGCTTTTCACAAGCCAGAGCAAGCAAGAGCACCATGGATGTCGTTCCTCAAAGGCAATAAGGGTCTCTGCTACGACTTAAGTGGTCAGCCATTCGAAGAAGTTATTTACGGCTTCTACACCCGATGCATGTTTTTCGCATCTAGCAATATGTTGGCGTTTGAGGAAGCATTTTATACATGTTTCTTCACTTGGAAAATGAAGATATTTGGGCCAGTGAGATAAGCAACCTAACCTCCAGATTTGTTGGCTATTCAGCCATTGACCTTAAAAAAAGAGTCACCATGCAGTTCTTGCAGGTTCGTGACAAAGAGAGAAGACTGAGATATGAGAAAGCCTTACACGCACTTAAAGACCGCCTCGCCAGGCGTCAACCCGAAGACTACTTCAGCCCATGAAGCTGTGTCAAGGGACAACACAGGGGAGGAGGGGGAGAATGTTAGTAGCAAGATAACTCGAATATCATTTTTTGGAGCTTTCATTGTAAAAACATTTATTATTTTGATGAATCGGGAATATTGTAACTCCTACTTTCCAGATAAACTTTGTAACTGATGAGCCGGGGCTACAAGCTTCCAGATTGTATCAACCTATCTTTAGTTAGAGCTCCTAGATTATTAGTTTTCACCACCAAAAACCTTGGCTAAGGTATAAAAGCTAATTTTTGTAAGTTTTTTATAAGTTTTTAGATAATAGAAACACAGTGTGAGCTAACGGCGCTCACTTCTCTCCTTCTCGCGTTTCCTACTCCCTCCCCAGTTCTCACATTGCAGTCGCGTCTGTTGCATTGCAACCACAGGTATGTGTCATTGCCAACACTGGGATGCCTACATCCTCTCATTCATAGGTGGAACCATAAGGCCTAGCATCAACTCATTAGCCTCTACCATGGACATATCAAAGAACTCCATGTCCGTCATCTCTGCATGTGTCTCTAGGGAGAAGACCCACTCTACCTCTGTCTACATAGACTCCAATGACACTTGATGTGTCTCACTATAGCACTACCCCTCTAGATTTATCTCTACAGGGTCTACTGGCATGTCCTACATAGCTACATGCTCTATGTTGTGAGCATAGTGGAGCTCACTCATGAAGGAGACACAACCTGTCTCTCGCTAACAAAATCGATATTATGCCGTCTCATACCTCAGATACATGCATAGGGTATACCAAGCCACTTCAAGCCCCCCTAACAATCACTAGCGATCCGTAATGCAACTAGAAGGATTTCTCTCTAAGCATTATTTAACACCCATAATCTTCTAGCTGTCTCACTGAGATCAAAATCTATCTTAGCTGACGAACATAATGCACATGTCATAGCATATAGAAAGCACCACTAGGTAATGACAAGCAAACATCTCTTGCACCTGCAATGTCAAACACCAAACCATTAGCCAAGCGTACACAACCAAAGCTCTTACTAGAGGAAAATTTCATCTTCATTTAGTAACCAACGGGGAGAAGTGTCATCTCTCAAAGACATGTAAGCAAGAGGAACACTAAAGGTGAACATAAAATCATCGGCACAGGCATACGAAGCCACCGCTCTGGCATGTGTCAAAACCCTCTATGCATCTTGCATACATCATCACCATTGTCTCAGGCTTAGAAAACAAGAGAGAGTAAATTATAGATACACAAAAATAATGGCAAGAAACTGGGAAAGATATGGTAGAGTTTCCCTTGAAACTTGAGCAAAATCTCACCAAAATTGCATAAAGCATGAGCAAGCACTTGATGTCTCAACAGCAAATCCACATATGGCGTATATAAACTCCCTAAAGACGTGGCAATCTAGCTCACTCCTAAATGAGCAGCTCACAAACAAGTGTACATGTCCAAAATCCTTGTAAACCTATGAATCTGTTACTTGCAAGTTGAAACTAGCTCATGCTGTATCCGCATATACATACATTGCAAAACCACACAAAACCGTGCTAGAAAACTCATTGAAGTAACTCACACAATCATACATGAGTTCAACACGTGTGCCGCATAATTTGCTAAAATCTGGCACACTACCTCGTCGATCAAAAAACTCGTCGGACTGAAAACTAGAAACATAGAACAACCAGCCACTTGTGGTTGTAAATGTCATCTAGGAGCCAAACTCGCTCATAGGAAATCCGTTTTGAAACGGTCCATCGAAGCCATTTGTGTCAGATGTGTGTCATCAAAGCAATAAAGGGAGAATCGTTGATCCAAATTTTCCAAGGAGACTATGTCAAGGAGCCAAGCTACTCTAAATGTAAGCTAGAGGAGAGCCGATGTCGCTCTCTCAATCATCTCCTGTTGTGTCAAGGTCAGGATCTCGGGGAGAAACCATCTGATCAAAACCACTCACGATGAGACTATGTCAAAGGAAGGTAGCCGATGTTGAGGCTACGCCAAAGGTGAGCCAAAAATGCTCTCTCTCACTCTCCCTATGTCGAAGCTGAGAAGAACATTCAATGTCATCTTCCATCACGAGAGGGAACTGCGCCAAATCTCCGATTTCAAAGCCCTGAATACCAAAAAGAGTGCCAAAATTTTCAAAACCTAGTAGTCGATGATGAAGGCGTAGTTGCCAATCGACAATAGGGGAAACCGATGCCGAGGGCAAGACATAGGAGAGCCAATGTGCTCTCTCTCCCTCCCTCACTCTATGCCAAAGTCGTTGAGTCGATGTGGAAGTCGAGAGCAATCGATATGGATGCCAAAGGGAAGTGTGTGTGTGTGGCTGTGTGGAACGCACAAACCTACTCTCTTTGCTTGGAGCTCTCCCACTCTCAATGTCGAGAGCAGGCACACACTCTCTTGATCTCGCTAGTGTGTGTATGCTCACAAACACATTCATAATCTCTCCCTCAAGAGCTTCATCCAAATCGAGCCCACTGTTTGATCTAATGCCTCGTTGAAGCCTTTTACTTTGCTTTCCTGCTAAGGGTCAACTTCAAAAAGAAAAGAGCTTCCAAGCTCTTCAAACCCTAAGGGTAACTTCAAGGCAAAAAAACAAATCTCAAGCTTCCATCTCTCCACGTTCCATGGGATCCCCTTCTGCTTTCAATTTCTTGAACTTCAAACTTTACTATTCAATCCTTAAGCCAAGATTAACTTTACCGTTGTGCTTTTCTAAGATGCACTCCCCCTTTTTCTTTCCAAGCTTCATTGCCCCTATTTCTGTATAGAACACATGATTTTCATTTTCCAAGCTCTTCAAAAGCTATGGTCATCGCACACAAGGGGAGGGGATTGGGGGCATATAGCTATTATCACACTCGTGCTCTAATACGAGTTGATGAGTACATGAATGCATGTGTGCATAGTGCGATAGAGGGAAGAGAAGAAGAGCAACACGGTGTGTGGGTGGAGCAAGCCTCTCATGAGTAGACGTGAGAGTGCTCCTTATTCTTGTATATGTATAATAATTAATGGTAAGTGTGGTCAGTGAGCGGCTGAACACCAGATGGATATGTATAAGAATAACGGTCAATGTGGCCAGTGGGCGGACACTGGATGTTTGGCCATGTGCAAAGACACATCGCCTCTACCCAAATAGTTATTAGCATACAAACTAGGGAGGGCTTTGCTAGAGTAGGGACCAAGCCATGGGGATTCCGCAGTACATACAAAAACTCTCAATCTCTAAAAATACATGGCTATGAGCTAGATTCAATCAAGACATACAACATCATATTGAAATTCACTCTCAACCAAGATTTTATTTTTGAATTTCAAGCCAACTGGACACAGAGGGGCGACAAGGTTAGACATTTTTAAGTTATTCTTGTTTTTCTCTATTTTAACCTTTAATTTGGAAAAGATCTTCTGCTTTACAAAGCAAAGTGCTCTTAAATCAATCATGAGAAGCAAGGCTTCTACCCCATACAAGGTACTTCTCATTGACTTGGGGTCAAGGGCAATGGGTATGTGGGTTGGGTAGTGTAGTTGAGAGCAGTGAGATTCTTGAATGTGGTTTAGTTAGCCTTCCAGAGTTTTGTATGTGTGGGATGATCTCAGCCTGAGATGATCACAGCCTGACAAGCTAAAGAGATTGCCTCTGTGCGGCTATCGTGTCATTTGTGTCCTTGATTGACATTATGTTGATCTAGGTTGTGTTGCATGCACTTTATAGGTGGTGTGATTCGCTCCCACAACATTGGCGTCGTTGTTGGGGACACAAGGACTTGAGTAGGTAATCCTACTAACACTCATGTGATGGTTACTTGCTTTAATTTCGGCTAAACAGAGCATTTTTCTTAAGCGGATAAAGAAGATGTTATTCCAAGATCAAGTGGACACCCAGGAAGCGTCTGTCTTGCCGAGGATTTGCAACTAGATAGATTTAGTTTGGATTTGTAGTATTAGTTGTAGATTAGAGTAGTTGTTGGTAGTTGAGTGATTTGTGAGGTGATAAAAGCGTTTTCTAATCTGTGTGTGACAGTGAAACGTTTTTATACAAAACTCCATATTATGTGTAGGAGTAGCTTTAGGTAAAATATTTGATTTTGATCTAGAAGCTATTCATCACTGATTTATTTGTGAAGTGCATGTTTGCATTCACAATCTTTGAAAAGTCTGCTTTTGAGGAAAAGATGCAATAAACAAGCTTCTGTTGACATTTTCTCATGACTGATTGGTGTTGTGCATTGTTAGATTCTTCGACCCACAATCTATCCTAAAAATGTAATCTAAGCCCAAAATGATCAGAGAGGCTCAGAAACAATCTAAGCAAAAAAAAAAGTTTTTGGCCGTGGTACCCCGCCTTTTGGTAAAATAATAATCTTTAGGGCAATCCTGAGTGTTGATGTAGACAATAACCCACTTAAACTTTGAAATGAAGCAAAAAGACAAGAGAATGATTAGACAAGATATTTTCTTGATCCTTTTTTTCCAAAAAGGTATAGTGTACAAATCTTAAACAAACCCTAACTAATCCTAAACTAATTATGTCAGTAACCTGCTCCTATTTGGCTAGATGATCTCAACCGCGAGGGTTTCCGAATTTTTAGAGAGCTTGCATTCTCTTTCCTTCTCCAACGTGATAAACTAATGTATTGGTTAATTACCTAAAATGCAACATATGCAAATGGAGACTCTCTAGCTTAGGTTGTTGCTCCCCAACAACGGTCCCAAAATAAGTTGTGCGGTCATTGACGCATTAATCCTTTGAATCATCAATCTGGGCAGACTCTCTAGCTTAGGTTGTTGCTCCCCAACAACGGTCCCAAAATAAGTTGTGCGGTCATTGACGCATTAATCCTTTGAATCATCAATCTGGGCAACGTAATAGAGTAGTGCTTGGTGATACTCATACTCGCATCTAGGAGTCTCACTATACACATAGTGGAAGAAGTGCTCGATCTACTCTACCCTAACTATATACTCATGAAGAGTATCTGTTGCAAAGATACTCTTCTCAAATCACTCACTCAATTAATCCTAAACCTACAATCAATAAAGTAGCATTGGTTCTCATCAATCAATCAAGGAATGCACACAAAAGTACATGCACACACTCAAGACTGTGCGCTCCTTGCCGCACTGTCGAAGCAAGGGACTTGCCAATATACCGTGTGCGAGCCACAAACGGCTCCAAGCACACAACAAGCCTAAACTAGCAATCTCAAGAGAGCAAAGGGTGTGTCACTCACCGCTCTACGCTCGCCTTCGTGGTGGATTCCTCGCCGCGATGAAGAAGAAGCTGCAGTCGTGCCGCGCTCAACCGCCTCGCCGCCGTCGTGCCTTCGTAATGCTCGATCACACACACACTCTCCCTCTCTCTCTCTCACACACACACACACACAAGGAGGTGAAGAAGAAGAAGATGGAGATGGAGCAAGAGCACTCTTCTATTGTACAAATGAGAGAATGAGTAAAAATTAGGTTTAGTTGGCTTTTATAGGAGCTCACCCCATTCACACTTGGGCGCCCATACTTAGCCAACTAACCCCTTGAATGTCCAAGTTAAAGTGCGCCTCTCATCAGCGATCACTCTACCTTTCCCTATTGGACCGACAAGCCCGGTACCTGACTCTAAATAATACAACGTTTATAGATCATAGGGTGTCCGTGTGCCGTGAGGGTTAACAAAGACACTTCATGTCACAAGCACATTTGCAATGCGAGAAAGAAATAGCACACACACTCAATGGATAATAGACGAGAGTAGTGGAGGAGTTAAGCTCTTCATTGGGTACAAATGGCTCATCATAGGGTACAAAACAAGTTTGCAAATCTATGAAAGCTTGACTTTGCAACTAATAAGAAGAGAGCTCTTGCTCATATGTTAGGTGAAAAGGCACATTCTACAAAGTGATATTTATACCTAAAATTGCGAACTAGTTGTTTGAGCGGACAATAGTTAAAATAACTAATAAGCTATGCATAAATTGAGAGCTTAAGAGGGATACAATTGGCACTCATATGAGATCTGGCTATCATAGGAACATTATATCATGTTTGGCATTGCCATTTGACCCTTTGAAAAATATCAAAGAAATATGTGCAATGTTCAAGCGGTGCCCAAAACACCCTTGATCTTTGTATTTGCAACTCGTAGCTGCAATGAGGGCGTACACTTGTATGCTTACTCTTCTCCTTCCTTTATTCACTCAACAAACTATTATATGATCATGTTTGGTATCTTCATGATTGACTTTTACGAAATCGCGACTTTGACTAGGTTTTTAATCTTTGCACAACATTTCCTCATGTGAAGTCTACATGCATCACCTAGAGCCTTACTGGACCTATTTTTAAAGTGTTTGTGCACTTTAGGCACATAAGAATAGTTTTGCAAAAAAAAATCCTAAAAATTAGAGGGTTTTAATTAAGGAAATTTTCTCTTTAACGATTGTGTAGCTCAACAGCTTTTAGATAAGCAAATGAGATGGGAAAACATTTTGTCTTAGTTCCATTTCCAGCTTACAGGAAATAAGAATTTGGTTGCAGATGCGTTGTCTTGAAAGCCACAGGTATCGGAAATATCTGTATACATAACCAGAACTTTAAGGATATGCTTGATCAATATGCTACAAATCTCAATTTTGCGACATCTTTGACCGGGTATAGAATGGGGAGACACTTGCAATATATTCTACCAAGGAAGGTTATCCACATTTGGGAAAAGCACACCAAAAGTATAAAAATGAAATAAATGGATCCCAACACTCCTCCAATTCCTTAGTCAACCTTTGACCAAGGGATAGTAAGGCATGTTCTATCATGCATCTTTCAACTCCTCCTTGGTGGCAATGAGAGTAAAATTTTGGCTTACAATACTACCATCTAGGCAAAGAGAGTAGCTCTCTTGGCACGTGCCTGAAATTCCTTGTTCTCTCCCTCCAAGTTTCTAGTATCATGTCCCAAGTAAGTTATTGTGAGTTTCCCAACACTACCCTTGCAACATCATCAATACTAGCAACCACTAACAAAAAAGTTTACATTTTTCATCACCATTCATGTGATGGTTCTGTTGGTATATGCTTCTCCTAGTTATAGTTTGCTCAAGTTTGGAATGTAGGGAGGGCTTGCTCAGAGAGAGCCTTTTGATACTACCAATTAGACAATGCTACCAATGAGTTTAGCATTAGAGGGTTACATAATCATGGTTCTTCTATTTGGTTCAAGGGAATTCCTTTGTTTTCTCATACTTACCTTGTCCTTTTGATTATTATATTTTTTCAAAGAAGAATTGCTTTGATGTTTGCATCAAGTGTAAATTTGATGGCAAGACACTCATATCTTTTTCTTTCTTGCCCATCATATTGTTATGTTCTCAAAATCAAATGTTCATGATCGTTTTTTATTTAAAGAATTGCAAATGGATTATGCTTTGTATAGAATCATAGGAATGTTTATTATTTGTTTCTCATGATTGCATTCATCTGCTTTAGTTTGATACTAGCTTGGATGAGGTCATTTATAAGAACCCTTGTGTTTAGGGCATCTAGAGCTACTTAAACTCTGGTGATGGCTAATGCTTTCTTCTTGTGAGGGCCATACCCAGACTCGACCCTACTCACCTCCCTCAGTCCTCCAGACCATTCCAGGGAATGACGTAGACCTATCTACAGGTATCCCTCCCACTTGGGACCGACACTCAGACAAGATTCCAACCTATCTCGAATGCCAATCCAAGGGGGTACATCCCTTCATTCCATGATTCTATCCGCTTCTCATAATCAATCTGTCTTTGAAAGCTTTCCGCACCCAAAATCGTGGTCCTTAGTCTTGATTCTCTTGATCTTTAACTTGAGGATCTTCTCTTGCTTTCTTGTTCTCCCTTGGTTCATGGCGATAACCCCTTTTTCCTGACAAGCAGGCACGGCAGTTATCACTTTCCCCTAAGAAGAGGGATCTTGCAATCCTACCTGGTCTCGCTCGTCACTGATTACCCATTTTTATCCCACGTAGTCCTAGCGTTTAACATAAAAAATTTAAATCAAAATCCGGCCATCTAACCCTCCGGATCCGCCCACCCACCGAACCATTTCATGAAAATCCCTTCCCGAGGTAGTACTTAACTACTACAAAATCAGGAAGATAGTAGTCTATCAGACATCATCAAACAACAAGTAGCATGCAATCTGTGCATACCCTCGTTTAGGGAAATTCATCTGTTTGTTCCTACCAGATCTTTATTTAGAAACTTTTAATTCATTTCCTTTCCTTTATCTGCTATAATTAGCTTGTAACTAGTTTCCTAACTAATCATGCAACACATTTAGTTTCAACCAATTCATCTTACCTCCCCATTCAGGCCAAGATAATCGGTTACAAGCCATCACAAACACAGACATTTACTGCACTGGAGAAAATCCATGTACCTTATTCAAACAAAACCATAGTCTGAAAAGGTCTTGTGAGGGCCATACCCAGACTCGACCCTACTCACCTCCCACAGTCCTCCAGACCGTTCCAGGGAGTGACGTAGATCTATCTGCAGGTATTCCTCCCACTTGGGACCGACATTCAGACAGGACTCCGGTCTATCTCGAATGCCAACCCAAGGGGGTACATCCTTCTGGGGCTCTGATACCACTTGTGAGGGCCATACCCAGACGACCCTACTCACCTCCCTCAGTCCTCCAGACCGTTCCAGGGAGTGACGTAGATCTATCTGCAGGTATCCCTCCCACTTGGGACCGACATTCCGACAGGACTCCGGCCTATCTCGAATGCCAACCCAAGGAGGTACATCCTTCTGGGGCTCTGATACCACTTGAGAGGGAGGGCATACCTAGACTCGACCCTACTCACCTCCCTCAGTCCTCCAGACCGTTCTAGGGAGTGACGTAGATCTATCTGCAAGTATCCCCCCCACTTGGGACCGACATTCAGACAGGACTCCGGCCTATCTCGAATGCCAACCCAAGGGGGTCAATGATTCTATCCTCTTCTCATAATCAATCTGTCCTTGATAGCTTTCTGCACCCAAAATCGTGGTCCTTAGTCTTGATTCTCGTGATCTTTAACTTGAGGATCTGCTCTTGCTTTCTTGTTCTCCCTTGGTTCATGGCGATAACCCCTTTTTCCTGACAATCAGGCACGGCAATTATCACTTTCCCCTAAGAAGAGGGATCTTGCAATCCTACGTGGTCTCGATCGTCCCCGATTACCCATTTTTATCCCACGTAGTCCTAGGATTTAACATTAAAAATTTAAATCAACATCCGGCCATCTGACCCTCCGGATCCACCCACTCAGAGGGGCATATCTGGAGAGTCTGACAAAGTCTTCATAATAGATGTCAATAGCTCTTCCTCTCCGAGTACAAGCTAAAAAATCATTCATCTTTGTGGTTGAGTAATTCAAGGGCCAATATCGCTCCTTCAGGTGGAGCTGCAATTCTTTCCAACTTTGGGTACGTTCTGCCACGCCTCTTGACTAGCAGTTTAACTTCACCATAACTTTGTTGATCCTGTTAACTTGGCTCTACCCATGATGCTCTGGGCGAGATGATTATACTTAGCCAGATCAAAATAGTCCTCCATGGAGATGATCCATTCTTCTAGCCCTTTTTCGACATTTGGGTCTTCTCTTGAAAAAGCTCCAGGTTGGACCGACTTGAGCAGTGACTTTAGGTCTTTGTCTCTCCCGAAATCTTCTTTTGGAATAGCCTCCATTTCCGCTACGGGAAAATCTTGATCTGCAGGGGGAGGGGGAGTTCCTCTTCCTTTGGGAGTAGCTCTTCTAGGAGGCATGATTTAATTCTGTGAGCAACATTATATCTCATGCTTAGCACCGGTTCATAATATTTAAAAATTCATTGTTCACAACCTTGCCATTATAATCCTTCCATATTAGACTATTGACTTGTGGTATTCAAGGCAATCGCTATCAGACGGAGATTTTAAAATAAACAAGAAAAAAAAATATCACTTAGGATCACACCAGAGACAGTAGACAGTATGATTCAAAAGATAATCTCTCTTTGATTCATAGAATAAATATTGAGTTACAAAAATCCAAGAAGTGGATATTCCATGCTACTCTGTCTTGTCATAATCTATGTAGTCAAATAGAACCTTATGATCCTTCCTTGAAATATGGGGCTGCTTACAAATTGCTTCCCCGATTTCCTTCCAGGGGGAATGCAGAAAAGGTCCCTTTAATTTTAGTAGCTTTGGGTAGATACAAATCTTTTCACGAGGTAAACAGGAGAGGACGAGTAAAAGTTTGCTCTCAAAGTTTGTTGCAAAACTCTTGAGAATGTAGTATCTATTGGGTCCTAGTCCTAGCTTTTCTTTGATCATGGCCAGACGTAAGTTATCTAGAAGGTACTTATGGCCAAACATCAATACTCGGGTTACTTCATTTGATGTGGTTGTCTTCCATTCCTGAGTGGGATCTTCACTTGTTTTTGGGAAAAAGAGTTCTCGAAAATGTTCCAGCATAGCGAGCCTTTGCTCTAGCGTAGCAGACTCCATCCTCTCACAAACAATCCGCTGAATTTCTTCTAGCAGATCCCAAGCCATCTGAAAATTTTTGAATAATTATTGGAAACTCAAGACTTCATTTTGTAATATAATTGAAATTTGGGTGCTAGACTGAGTTTTTTTTCTCTCATGCATTAATCTTAAATCCAAAATTCTAAATTCCAAGGTCCAAGATTCAAAATTAGACTATACCCTAGCAGATGGTCTTCTTTACTTCAAACAGCAGATGTGCATTTCCACCAGTTTGCGCACCCAGATTTTAAAGGAAGCCCACAATAACCCATTGGCAGCTCATCCTGGGTACCATAAAATGTTTGCTACCCTCCAAAGGAATTTTTACTGGCCTAAGATGAAGAAGGACATCCTGGATTATGTTCGCAAATGCCTTACTTGCCAGAAGACCAAAGCAGAACGCGTCAAGCTACCTGGTAAGCTTCAGCCCCTAGATATTCCTCAGATGAAGTGGGAATGTCTGAGTATGGACTTTGTTACTGGTCTTCCAAAGACAACTGGAAACTATGATTCTATTTTTGTCGTAGTAGATAAGCTCACTAAGGTGACTCATCTAATTCCAATCAAGCAGACAGCCACCGCCATCGACATAGCCCAAGTATTTGTCAAAGAGGTAGTAAGATTACATGGAATCCCTGCAAGAATCATTAGTGATCGGTATGCCAAATTTACTTCTAAGTTTTGGCAAGCCATGTTTCGATCTCTGGGTACCCAATTGAATCTCAGCTCAGTATATCATCCGAAAACTGATGGTCAAATTGAGTGAGTGAATCAAGTCATTGAAGATATGCTTCGAGCATACTGCAACCAACAGCCCAGCAATGGATCAAGTTTCTTCCCCTAGTTGAGTTTGCTTATAACTCTTCTCACCATCGCAGCCTCGGAATGTCACCCTTTAAAGCCTTGTATGGTCAGGAATGTTTAGTCCCTCTTCGATTAGCCGACCCAACTCTTCATGTTCCTGCCGCTAATTCTACCCTGGAAGAAATGGATCATCAACTTCTAGTCATTAGAGACAACCTGAAGAGGGCTAGTGATAGGCAGAAGAGCTATGCTGATTTTCACCGCTCCGCTAGAAGCTTTAGCGAAGGCGAACAAGTTTTCCTCAGAGTCAAACCCAAACGCAGTTTCTTAAAGCTAGGGAAATTCCGTAAGCTTGCATTCAGATATTGTGGGCCTTTTGGAATCCTTAGAAAGATAGGAGAACAAGCCCACAAATTAGCCTTACCGCCTCACATGCGCATTCATAATGTTTTTCATGTCAACCTCCTTAAGAAATATGTTGCTGACCCTCTGCATGTTTTGAATCATGATGAGACCATTCTCGTCAATCAGGAAGAATTTCAAATGGAACCAGAACAAGTTCTGGAAACTAAAGAGAAGCAACTGCAGCACAAGACAATTCGAGAAGTACTAATCAAGTGGAAGGGTTGCCCTATTGAAGATGCTTCCTGGGAGGATTGGGACCAACTAATTATCCAATTTCCAAGTTTTGGAGGATGAGCCCATGTAATTCATCTTTTGGAATCAAATCAATATCTCCCTTTTTTTGTCCAAACCCTTGATCATATTTTGGTTGGTTCTTCGGAACAACTTAGAATTATTTTTCACAATATAGATGACACTTTTGATGTAATTTTTATGCGCATGTAATCAATCGTCATATTTATGGAATTCAAGTATCTCTAGTCAGTCAATTCTTTAGAGATTCAAATTGTCTATGGTGTTTTACAAGTTTAATTGTTATGATACGTGAAATATCTGATTACCAAGTGAAAGATGAGACAGTAAGCTATAGACAAAAGAGACAAAAAAGGATGCAGGAAATAAAAATTGGATACACACGGGAAGAGATATTGTAAGATTTAATTGAAAGATCAGTATGAAATCCTTTAACTGTCAAGAACATGGTATCAGCTGGATGATATTAATAGTGAAATGAGTCAACGCTTAAAACGAAAAAAGTTAAAGTCTAGGTAAGAATGGTAAGATTTTTACAAAGCATATTGAGACTAGATAGAGAGCGAAGTGAAGAAATGATCTTCAAACCTCACAAGAAAAAACACAATCTGATCACACCAAAGGAAAAACACCTAGTTGAGTAAGATCACACTCAGTAATTAAAGTAACCCCGAGTCATTAAGTCTTCTTTATGATTCAGACTTTTGAGTCACACAAAAAAATGGAAGAAAAGTATATTATTCAAGGTCCATACTAGCTTCATTGTCCTTTAATCTAAATACCCTAAAGTTACTGACCATCTTCGATCATAAGTTGACCAAAGATTGAGTATGTCTACTCTCTAAAGCATGTCCCGAGCTGAGGACAACTCTTTCTTTTTGTTGGGGAGTTTGTAAGGTCCCTCCCTAAACCCTAGAAGCATTCAAAAAAAATTCGGCCTAGAAAATAATTTAGAAAAAGTAAGACCGACAAAGAAGTTATACGGACAACAAGACTTTACTCCAGAATGAAAAGACAAGGATATTTTAGATAAGAAATTACGTCATCCCTATATTTTTCCTTTAAGATTAAGGTTATTTTTATACTTCTTCATCAAAAGCCGCGTGGGAACTGATCTAAATCGAGAACTAGGAGAAAAAGGGACTAACTTAATTGAAAGATAAAGTTAAGGGATAAGAACTAAGAAGAAAATTGGAGTCCAATAGGAATTAAGAAGAGAATTGGGGTCCAATAGCATTTGAGAAGAGAATTTGGGATCCAATAGGAATTGAGAAGAGAATTGGGGTCCAATAGGAATTGAGAAGAGAATTCCACCCACCATTTCCTATATAAACACCCCCTCTCCTTTGTATTTTTACACACATATTGCTAAGCTACTTGCATACTTGCCATGCTCAAAACTATGCTTAAGTAACTCAAGGTTTCCATTAAACCTTGCTCTTGCTCTCTCCCTCTCTTGAAGGCCAAACCCTCAACTCTCTTCCTCTCTTGAAGGCCAAACTCTTGAGGGTTTTGTGAAGAAGCTCCTCTCTCTTTCCTCTTCACGATAAATCCCTTTCCTTCCTCCTTGAGCCTCACATCTCTTCAAGAAGGACTTCAACCCCACTTCCCTCTTGCTTAGAGGAGGTAATCTTCATTTCTAGTAGGATTATTAATCCATGTGTTTTAATACTAGGAAGGTTTATGTGCATCATTTTAGGTTTAAGCTTTAATGGTAACTTTGGAATTAGGGTTGAGTATTAATGGTAGTTATGCATCATTAAATTACGATTCAAAGGTAGATTTACACTCGTAAGCTAAGCTTTAATGGTAACTTTGCACTTATATGTAAGCTTTAGTGATTACCTTGCATTTTTAGGTTTTAAGCTTTAATGGAAACCTTGCACTTAGGGTTAAGTGATAAGAGTATCTACGCATCATAAAGCTAAGCTTCAAAGGTAGATTTTCACCCATAAGCGAAGCTTTAATGGTAACTTTGCACTTAGATGTAAGCTTTAATGATTACCTTGTATTTTTAGGTTTTAAACTTTAATGGAAACCTTGTAATTAGGGTTAAGTGATAAGAGTATCTACGCATCATAAAGTTAAGCTTCAAAGGAAGATTTCCTCTCGTAAGCTAAGCTTTAATGGTAACTTTGCACTTAGATGTAAGCTTTAGTGATTATCTTGCATTTTTAGGTTTTAAACTTTAATGAAAATCTTGCAATTAGGGTTAAGTGATAAGAGTATCTACACATCATAAAGTTAAGCTTCAAAGGTAGATTTGAGCTCGTAAGCTAAGCTTTAATGGTAACTTTGCACATGGATGTAAGCTTTAGTGATTACCTTGCATTTTTAGGTTTTAAGCTTTAATGAAAACCTTGCAATTAGGGTTAAGTGATTAGAGTATCTATGCATCATAAAGTTAAGCTTCAAAGGTAAAGGTAGATTTGCTCTCGTAAGCTAAGCTTTAATGGTAACTTTGCACTTAGGTGTAAGCTTTAGTGACTACCTTGTATTTTAGGTTTAAGCATTAATGGAAAGCTCGAAAACTCATAAATTATAGGATGACCTTCTAGCTTCCTAAAATGGAAAGCTAGGTACCATAAGAAAAGAGTAGTTATCTAAGCTCGATAGAAGTAGTTCAATTTTTGGTATTGAAGAGTATTTTTAAAGTTTTCAATTTCAAGTTTGTTTGTTGCAAATACGGGATGGGGGAGATAGGGGATAACTTCGCGGAATTGATCTCCGTGTTGTTTGAACCGAAAACTCTACAAGCTTCCATGGAGATGTCCCATGGATGGCAAACGATTGCAAAAACCTAGGAATCGTACAAAACGGGGATTGAACTTAAAAAGTTGGCATTTTCGAAGAGACATTAACCATCAAATGCCTATGGCAAAAACTCGCTTGTATTTTCTAAATAAACTTGGCTGGTAGATAATTAATGAAAGTAGGAATTAAGGTTGATAAATGAATGAACCTGAAAATTACCAACTAGGAGTTAAAAAGGAATCTGGAGAGGTGATAGGGATAGCCCATTGCAAAACATAGATTTAACTAGGAGTTTTAAAGATTGCCTGGAAATGACCGGAAACCAAGATGGATCTTCTTGGGGTCAATTTGATTGAAAGACCAGCCCATTGAGAGGATTCTCTTGGGGAACTTGTCGAAGATTGGCTCTTTTTGGCTAGGGCAGCATAACCGGCAAGTTGTTATACTTAGGTCATTCATGCATGAGGGATAAGGGATGAATGGGTTTGTTTTATTTTTGCCCGGCCGGGTGAAGTACCCGCGGTATCTTATTGGAAATCGGTCATAATCCGGGTATGGCCTGATGCCAATAGTTGGATGAGAAGGTTATACTCGGGGAGGATGATGTGAATTTAATTAAGGAAATTTGTTCGGCTTGGTCGCTTAAAAAGGAACTAGAAAGGCTAGGAATATAGGGGCTATCATGTGCATCTGTCACCAGATGGTGCTCTACCTCTCGAAATAAAATGCTTAGGAAGGAATGATTAAATCACTTGATGAGCCTTTCCCAAACACTTCATTCTGGGAAATATTGTGAAGGTGATGCCATTTTGATAGCTTGTAACCGATTATCTTGGCCTGAATGGGGAGGTAAGATGAATTGGTTGAAACTAAATGTGTTGCATGATTAGTTAGGAAACTAGTTACAAGATAATTATAGCAGATAAGGAAAGGAAATGAATTAAAAGTTTCTAAATAAAGATCTGGTGGGAACAACCAGATGAATTTCCGTGAACGAGGGTATACAAACGATTGCATGTTGCTTGTTGTTTGATGATGTCTGATAGACTACTGTCTTCCTGACTTTGTAGTAGTTAAGTACTATCTCGGGAAGGGATTTTCATGAAATGGTTCGGTGGGTGGGCGGATCTAGAGGGTCAGATGGCCGGATGTTGATTTAAAAATTTTATGTTAAACGCTAGGACTGCGTGGGATAAAAATGGGTAATCGAGGACGAGCGAGACCAGGTAGGATTGCAAGATCTCTCTTCTTAGGGGAAAGTGATAATTGCCGTGCCTGCTTGTCAGGAAAAAGGGGTTATCGCCATGAACTAAGGGAGAACAAGAAAGCAAGAGCAAATCCTCAAGTTAAAGATCAAGAGAATCAAGACTAAGGACCACGATTTTGGGTGCGGAAAGCTATCAAGGATAGATTGATTATGAGAAGCGGATAGAATCATTGACCCCCTTGGGTTGGCATTCGAGATAGGCCGGAGTCCTGTGTGAATGTCGGTCCCAAGTGGGAGGGATACCTGCAGATAGATCTACGTCACTCCCTAGAACGGTCTGGAGGATTGAGGGAGGTGAGTAGGGTCGAGTCTAGGTATGGCCCTCTCAAGTGGTATCAGAGCCCCAGAAGGATGTACCCCCTTGGGTTGGCATTCGAGATAGGCCGGAGTCCTGTGTGAATGTCGGTCCCAAGTGGGAGGGATACCTGCAAATAGATCTACGTCACTCCCTGGAACGGTCTGGAGGACTGAGGGAGGTGAGTAGGGTCGAGTCTGGGTATGGCCCTCACAAGTGGTATCAGAGCCCCAGAAGGATGTACCCCCTTGGGTTGGAATTCGAGATAGTCCGGAGTCCTGTCTGAATGTCGGTCCCAAGTGGGAGGGATACCTACAGATAGATCTACGTCACTCCCTCGAACGGTCTGGAGGACTGAGGGAGGTGAGTAGGGTCGAGTCTGAGTATGGCCCTCACACTTCTTTTGCTTGAAGATGCTTTATTTTGAGCTACTATCAACAAGTCCAAAACTCACAACTTGACCTACGCAAATGATGTGGTTTATTTTAGGCATTTATGGGGTTGGTCAAGCTTCCAAGTCCATTGAAGTTGTAGCACATACAAGCTTTTGTTGTATGCAACCCTTTCTTGTATATGTTGGTTGTTCTACATTTGTTGTGGGAGCGAATCACACCACCTATAAAGTGCATGCAACACAACCTAGATCAACATAATGTCGATGGAGGACACTAGATGACAGGATAGGTGCACGGAGGCAATCTCTTTAGTTTGTCAAACCGAGACCATCCCACACATACAACACTCTGGAAGTCCAACTAAACCACAATCTGGAATCTCACTCCTCTCAACTACACTACCCAACCCACATGCACACAAACAGAAGGAAACTCACTAAATCATACCTGAATCGTACGAAACTTAAGGAACACCATCCCCTCACTAGGATACACTTGTCCCAAAGCCTCTACACTCAAATCCTCACTCTAGACCCATCTGTGGAAAACACATATGAAGACAAAGCCGAATTTTGAAAGTGCCTGAAACTAAAATCTATCAATACCTATGCGTAGCTTATGTCACCACGATTTTAATGACTACTTGCACACTAAAACAGACATCATTTGATACACTTACGGCCATGAATAGCTCGTAGATGCGTTAGCGCCCTTACTCCATTCCGCATGGAATGCTTGGCGTTGTTGCGTAGCTCTTGCCGAACCTAGCACAACCGTTTAGTTGAATCTCCATGTGATGAGCAAGCCGGGAGTTGCGTCAGGATGAAGTTCTCTCTCTCTCTCTCTCTCTCTCTCTCTCTCTCTCTCTCTCTCTCTCTCTCTCTCTCTCTCTCTCTCTCTCTCTCTCTCTCTCTCTCTCTCTCTCTCAGCCAAGGTTCCCCTCGCACAGTCCCCCCAGGGCGATGGGTAGCCCGTTGGGTGGGGGCGTTACTTCTCATCTCTGCCCTACCCCCTAACCTAGACCGAACAACCCACGTTTCCATTTCCTGCTCGCATCTTTGCAGCCTGAGCTTGTTTCCTGCTCATCAGCTTTGCTGCCCGAGCATTCCCTCAAGCTACGGTTTCCAGCTCGTGAAAGCTACGGCCTTGCTCAGATATTCAACCTTGATAGCGCTCACCTGCTGCTTGTGAACCAGTCTCACAAGGTTTCAACAGTACAGAGTGCCCCATCCAAGTACACAGCACTCCAGTTTCAAAGTACAGAGTTTTTTCTTCCTTTGCTAAGCTAAGCTCTTAGGCTATCAGTGTGGGTACACACACAGAGTTTCGGCCTCGAGTCCATCTAGGGTAAAGATGTTTACTCCAAAGTCCGATAGACGAGTACACAGTTTTGCCACAGTCGTAGCAGCTCCGAGCAAGACCGATCGCCTAGAACAGCTTGAAGGAGTCCTCAACCAAGTTATGGAAGAGAACCGGGACCTTAAAGTACGCATTGGTAAACTCGAAGCACGCTTGGAATCCTTAGCAGATATTACGACCACTAAGGCAAAAGAAGTCGAAGCAAAGGTCACCCAAACCCATTCGGTCTTGCTTGCCAAAGTGGGATCTTGTGTGACAACGGAACTTCAGGAACGACGACTCCAACAGGCAAACACACTCAAGGTCCGCATTGGTGGGCTACCTCAAACATGGAACACAATCCCGAGTGATTTCTCCAAACGCGTCGACTTCCTCAAAGAAACCCTCAAACCAGTTGAGTTTGACTATAACACAATCGAGAGCATCACCACAAGGGGCGTCGGCAAGTCCATCCCAAGTGGACACGCCATTCTCGAATTCAAGAACCGGGAAGGTCGGCTCAAGTTACTTCAACAATCACGTTTTCTCAAGGACACCAAGATCTGGATTGCAGAAGAACTCACTTCAACACAACTAAAACACAAAAGTGAAGAGCTCAAGAATGTATGCGTAGCTCGAGATCAACGCAAGTGGGCAGTTTATTGGGGGGGAAAGGCGATCATTCAGGAGTTTCGAACTTCCAAATCCTCTTATCCCCATTTGAACAATCCTCCCTAGCATCTAGGTTGTTTTCCTTTTTTTTCATGATGGACCCTCAGTCCTTAACTGAGATGTATCCACTTGTGACTCCCTCACTGGGAGGGAGGAGATGTTGTACTGTTTGCTCCGTGGACGATAATTGAATCTATCTATCTATCTATCTATCTATCTCTCTCACACGCACGCACGCACATTCGATGGTAGCTTAAAACTATGATTATGATAAAAGTATTCTTTACAAAATTACCTAGGTACCTTATATACTAAGGCTACCATAGGTTAAACCTAAAATAGAGTTCAAGGGATAAAATGGCTTTGTATGTACAATCTAGAAGTGCCATTGCACCCCGGCTTTTGCAACTAAACGGACTACTCATTACAAATGATGTTTATGACCATAATCCATAGTATTTCATAACTCTCAAAAAATAAGGCTTTGTTGAGTTATGTCATACTGTTGACCCTCGGGTCAACACTCCCCCCTTTGAATTCATGTCGTCCCTGACACGACCAGGTTGTCAATGTCAGTGCGGTCTTTGTTGTTGTTTTTGCTTTCTAGTGCTCCATTGCTTGTACTTTTGTCAAACCACAACAAGAACTGTGATCCATGAAAATCATAATTGATGACGAGCTTTTGTCCTTCACGTCCATGCCCCAAGATGCAACATATTCTCCTGTCATTATAGGGCTATCGCCATGTCTAAATTCAGAAAGAACCCAATATCGTTCAGCTTGACTCTTATCATCATGGATAGATAAAGTTCCATTCATGACTCACTCTAGGAACTCTGTCAGTTCTGAGTATTTGTGATTCTCAGAAACAAATTCTACAATTTGTAGGATTGAGTGATTGGCTTTCAGTTCTTGTGAGCCAATGACAATATTGTAATCATCTTGTAGAAATTGTCTAGCTAAATCTTCAACTTCTTTAGACCAAATTGCACTCCAATACAAAGTCTGTCTGTCATGCCAAATCTGGGAGATAATTTTTCTCATTTGAGGTTCAACACCCATGTCCAACATTTGATCCGCCTCATCAAGGACAAGAAATATAGCCCTACAAAGGTTGATTTATTGACCATTTGTGTCTGCGCTTCGTCGTTGGTGACTCCTTTGTTCCTGGATCAAGGTGATCAAAGTGGCATTTTCCACTGTTAGCTTTTGTGTGATGTCTAAATCATTATATTGCTTCTACTTGATACATGACTTAATTAAAGCCCAACAAACCCACCCCATTTAATTTCCCAAGTTAGTAACTTACCTCAAAAGGGCTTTATCCAACATCATTCATGATAGATGACCATCTATGAGCTATCATTGCTTATTTGTCTCCAAAGCTCATATACATGATGTACAGGGTATGTAAGTGGCTATCATCGCTTCAACTTTGAAAAAATTGCCTCTTTGGCTAGTTAGGGTTTTTTCTTATCTTAAAAAAAAACTCCTTAGCTTGTATTTTCTATTCATAGCCCCCTGACAAAGTTTGGCTTGATTTGGACTTGTATTTGGTACGTTTTTTGGATTTCTGTCTTGAAAATGATTAATGGCCATCTCTGGCACCTTCTGGCTAATAAAAATATGTAGAACCAATGATGATGACCAAAATTTGGCTTGACCATTGGTTGCTCCTGCAAACATCTATCCATTAGGAGAAAGTTTGACTCACTTTTGGGCCTTTCGGTTCTAGAGAGAGAGTGGCGCTCGACCAATGAGGAAGAGGCTAACGTTACGTTGAGAATCAACATTTTGGAGCCAAGCTCTTTTAGAAAAAAGGGAGAAAATATTACTTTTGTTCATCAAATTGCACAATTTCACGCTTTCAAGGCATAAATGCCACAAGTCATACTAACTCTGTACCGACGAATTTCAGAACTTTCATTGAAGACTCTATCTAGTATCTATGTTCCCGCCCAAATATGACTTTGAGTAGCTCTACTTCCCTCTCAAAACTTCTTTCCTTTTTAATATTTGCGCTAACCTTTCTGTGTATTCTAATGCACACCATGACTACTTCTCGAAGGCCTAGCCCTACCATTGACTTTGTTAGCATTTTTAACAATTATACTACAGATGATCAAGCATGGATACCATCTCGAATAATTATCAGAAGTTGGGTTCTACTCCAAACTAGGAGGAGGAAGAGGAGGCAATGCAATGATTTCGTGGAGGCTTTCAAGGGACAAGTTGAAGAGTTTAAAGTGTGTACACAAAGCAAGCGGGTGAAAGAGGTCCTCATACAACATGCTTTCCATGCAGACTTAAGGTTGCAAACATTTCCTCCAAGATTCCACGGCATCAACCCAACTATAAGTTATTTTGAGCATCTCACTTAGTGTATGATTATATTCAAAGGTTAAGTGGTGGATATCATCTTTGGTATGTTTCACATAATTATCCATCGAATAGGACAGATTGGTAACCAGTTGAAAGCATAGTTGGGATTTTTTATGCTTTCCATGCATTTATTGGTGAGCAAATGTACCGAGGAAGAAAACACAAGGAACTTGCAGTTAATGAAATATTCTTTTATGATATGTCATATTTGGAACCGAGAACTTTCTTTGGTTGGGATCGTATAGCTCCTTTATTACTTCCATCCTTTGACAGCAAGGATTGGTCTCTGCCAGCTTTGCAAACTAGTGAAAGCTTTAGGAATAGGTTATTTCAGGATATACAAAAGTCCCCCAAGTATTCAATTGCCACAAAAATAGTTCGGCTCGCACTATTTATGCCTCTTAAAGTGTTTTTAGATTTCTTCTTCGATGAGAAAATAAGAACTACCACAACAATGTTCATTTGCAAGTCTGAGGGTTGTTTGGACTTTTTAGATGATAATTGGGATAGGAATCAGTCACAGGGAAAAATCTGTATTTTGCAAAAGAAGTCCATAATTTGCAAGTTCATTATAAGCTCTCAAAATTTCATAGTGTCGTTTTACTATTTTAGATATCATCTTCTTAGTGGGCATGTTATTCCACTCGACCAAGATACAGAGTCTAGCCTCGAGAACAAACCTTTATCAATGGAGCTCTACTTTTGAGACAGCCTACTTACTATAATGGAGACAATGTCAAGCACAACTCTTGCACAGCTCATGGTAGATCTTACAATGTGAAGAACTTCCACTTTTGCCGGAATTATATGCATTCAGTCTCAACAATAGAAATGTGCTTACTAAATGGATCAATTTTGATTGTCTTTAATACATTAGGACATAGAATCTAACTCTTTCTTCTTCTCAGATTCCAAGATGCAAGGAGAAAACAACATTGTGCAAGGAGTCATTCTCAAATACACTTCACTTAATTGCTTCCACCGGAAGCTATGTAACATACCTTGTACACGCAATGAGCTTTGATGCCATGCAAACCATGATAGACTCTTCAAAATGACTAATACAGAGACATCTTGTGCCTCTCAAACAATGTTTAAAAATGTACACTTTTCATTGTCTCAAAACTTTACAAATTGTGTTGTTTTTGTCAAGATGTATACAAGTTATTGCTCCCTTTCCCTGCTCCTACTCCCCTGTCCTCTCCCCCGATTTGTGCCACTGGTCCCCTGTCCTCTCCCTCGGTTGGTTACCGCCACTGGTCCCTTGTACTCTCTCTTGGTTGCTGCTACTTTTGCCTCGGGGGACACTGGTCTCGGGCATCCATTTGCGTCGTTCGAAATCATGGGCCTCTTCCATGGCTTCCTATGCATCTTGCACCTGTGAAGCTTCCCTCTGTTCTTGCTCTTACCGCTGACGTGTAGCCCATTCCTCTACTTTTGTGGCGTCCGCATAATATTAATTTACTGCTTCTTGCATATTTCGAGCCTCCTCTTGAGTCTGATTGTAGCGCTACATCATTTTGTCAATGCGAGCCTGTTTGAACTCCTCAGCTCTCGCCCCTTCCTCTTTTGTACGTCTGTTTACCGAGATTATAAGATGTTGAATGACCATTACAAAAAAATGTCGCACATTATTGCAGGTGTAGTTATGTAATTGAAGTTCCTGTAGAAGCGTGATAATAGGAAAATAAGTAAAGATGTTGCTTCTTTTAATATAAACGTTGCAGCAAATAAACAATAAAATAGCACGATTACCTACGTTTGGTACATCCAAAATTTGATTGAGGAGAAATAAGTCATTCAAACAAGTTCGCCAGCCCACAGCTATAGTCATCAACCTGCGTGGGCACGGTTACCCGTTTGTGTTGGATGGTGGTTACCCGTTCGTGCCGGATGGTAGTCCCTAGATCATGTTCTAACAAAACATGCTCTACACAACATACAAGTTTTTTCGCGGCACTATATACGTAACCACTTGAGTCAGTAACACATTACAAAGAGACACTACTTTCAAATGTACCCAAATGTGCCTTACATTTTTACACGACCATGAAACAACTTGCTTTGCCCGGAGTTTGCGTAGTAGACAATATTATCTTCAATGTCAAATAACAACAGACTCCAATAATCACTACACCAAAACCATCAAAGATGAGGAGAAAGATCCTAAATCCAACATGGTTTTCACAAAGCAAGAAGAAACTCACGATTGATTGTATGCAGTGAGACCAGACAACGCGCTAGATCAAAATTGACTCTGCTAAACCAGTCCATCAGAGCCAAAAAGGAAACTCCGTTGTTCTACAGCATAGGCGAGATCAGCGGATCTATTACGTATATTTTGTTCTGAACCTCAGTGGGAAGAAGCGAGATAGCGTGCCTAACATGCATCAATGGAAGAGATTAGACTTAAGATATTTCAGCGGGTTGTCACTGCCACAAACCCATGAGTCAATACCGAGCAATTGGGGCAGCTATCGAATTCCATAGCCACTAACTCACTTGGTATTGACCCATGTCTTAGCGGTAGTGAGCCATCTAATGAACCAAGCGTGACTTATAAAGAAAAACTTGAAACATAACACATAGCAACGTTGGCTCACTTTTGCTAAGACATGGGTCAATACCAAGCGAGTGGTATCACTATCCAATCCCATAAGCCACTGACTCACTTGGTATTGACCCATGTCTTAGCAAAAGTGAGCCATTTAATGAACCAAGTGTGACTTATAAAGAGCTTGAGAAGTACCACAAAGCAATGTTGACGACCGCATCTGTTGCGTTGGAGTTGAAGAAACTACGCATGCACGGGAAGTCTTGTTGATCGAGGTTGAAAATGCAGGCCTCCTTTGACCTTTCAGGCAGCAGTATCTGTGCATGCAGAGGCGATGCACTGATCAAAACTTGCAACTCCTCTTCGTTCTCTTTGTTGATTTGCTCTAAAATAATCAACTCCTCTGATAAAGGCTCCCATTGGATGGCCCTTGCGAAGCAAAGCCTTTCCTATGCCTTTCTTGAGCTTTATCCGTGGCTACCTCATTCTCCTCCCTTAATGGCACACGCTCCTCCCTAATAAGTATAGGCTCCACCCTAACAGGCAAGGGCTCCTTCCTTACAGGCACAGGATCCTCCCTTACATGCACAAGCTTCGGATCCTCCATGCCTTGCTCATTTTCTTCATAGCTGGTTCCTCCATAGCTGTCTCTGTTTCTTCAATGACCACCTCAGGGTCCATCCTGGCCTACTCATGTCCCTCATCGACTGGCTCAGCCTGCCCATCTGTGTCATTCCTCTCGATCCGTGATCGTATCCTTCTGTTGTTTAATCCAGCCCTAGAAGGCTCTGTCTGTTGTGCACGAGGATGGAGAGGGGGGATGTTAAGAATATCCATGGTTCTACTATCCCGGATAGGTACTGGCTGAAGCAGCCCATCGTAGCAGAAGCGCAACCTCCGAAGAGTTTCAAAATCCCGTGGCATGATAGTAACGTGGTGTGCATGGGCAGCCAAGATATATCCATCGCTGAAGAATTCAACGAGGTGCAATTTCTTGGAGGCAGAGAAGTGCACTGCTGGCCCCATCACATGCCGACTCTCCACTGCTCGCAAATCTCTCGCACTACTTGCTAGAAAGAAAGATATGGAATGGCTGGTTGCATGTTCCGTTCAATCCTTCACAGCTCTTGCAGTACACCTCTGTGCGCCTCATATCGGCTTGAGCATTCAAAGAGTCACATGTTTCCCTTCTAGGCGTGGCCTTTGCAAAAGGCATCTCTACAAATAACATTATAGAAAACGACATGTCATTTGTTGCACAAGGGACTTAAGATTTCTAGAATCAGCACGAAGCAAAGAAGTGCACCAAATACGGTTGTATTGCCTCTACTCGCTTGGTACTGACCTCAAAAAAGTATAATAGCAAACATCATAAATAAAGACGATGGTCAGTACCAAGCGAATAGGTGCAACAAACAAAATTTACCTTCCCTCATTCGCTTAGTACTGACCTTAGAAAAGTGTAATAGCAAACATCATTTATATTTTTTGAGGTCAGTACCAAGCAAAAAGGTGTAATGAACAGAGTTTGCCTTCCTTATTCACTTGGTACTGACCTCAAAAAAGTGTAATAGCAAACATAATTTATATTTTCTGAGGTCAGTACCAAGCGAACAGGTGCAATGAGCAGAGTTTGCCTTCCCTTATTTGCTTGGTACTGACCTCAGAAAAGTGTAATAGCAAACATCATTTATATTTTTTGAGGTCAGTACCAAGCGAAAAGGTGCAACGAACAGAGTTTTCCTTTCCTTATTTGCTTGATACTAACGTCAGAAAAGTGTAATAGCAAACATCATTTATATTTTTTGAGGTCAGTACCAAGCGAACAAGTGCAACGAAACAGAGTTTGCCTTCCCTTATTCGCTTGGTACTGACCTCAAAAAAGTGTAATAGCAAACATCATTAATATTTTCTGAGGTCGGTACCAAGCAACAAGTGCAACGATCAGAGTTTGCCTTCCCTTATTCGCTTGGTACTGACCTCAAAAAAGTGTCATAGCAAACATCATTAATATTTTTTGAGGTCAGTACCAAGAGAACAGGTGCAACGAACAAAGTTTTCCTTCCTTTATTTGGTTGGTATTGACCTCAGAAAAGTGTAATAGAAAACATCATTAATAAAGACGATGATCAGTACCAAGCGAGCAGGTGCAAAAAACAGAGTTTGCCTTCCCTTATTCGTTTGGTATTGACCACACAAAATACAAGTGCACAAAAGTGTAGTAGCATACCTCTTCACTGTGTGTAGAGTTCTGCGTCACTAAAGCACTACAGAACAGGAGTAAAAGGAGAATGCGCAAAAAGGAAGAGCACTAGAGAGTAAGAGGAGATGCGCAAAAAGGGTTGGGAGCACAAAAGAGATGGTTTGCTTACCACGTAGCGTCGACGGGGGTAGAGTTAACATGCTGGGTAGTAGAGGATGCGAAAAGAGGTGGAAGCGCTCATCTGGGAGGGAGGGTATAGTTAAAATGTTTAGCGGGGATACTGCCTCTAAACTTACAATGCTTACCTCGACGAGGGTGACAACTTCACTTATGCGCATGATTACACCCGAGATTGTGGTTGGTAGATCGTACTGCATGGGAATCTGAGCCTGTTTGTTCTTTTTTCGAGTGACCGTTTAGAGTCAGACGCCGATCGTTGTTGCAGCCGCCATCTCCATCTCCAAGTAAAACAAACAGATCTCCCTTGCCTTCACCTTTTCTACGCTCTTCCCCTTGTCCACCTCTCGCGATACTGCGTTGAGCGACCTCCACTGGTTTGAGTCCTTTGCTACCGCGTTGCCATTGCCCTTGCCTTTGCCTTTTGTTCCTCTTCTTCCTGGCCACCTTCTGGTTCTTGCTCTCAATGACATGCGACATCACCATTCAACTCGACGCCATTGGATATTGCAGATACAGGTTCTTTCTCCCTCTCTCTCTCCCTCTCTCTCTCTCTCTCCCCCCCTGCATGTGTACTGTTAACTGTGTACGCACCGAAGCCATTGCGTTACAGGGTTAGAGCACAAGGGGAACAACACTCCAAGGGCCGAGAGTGGTCGTTAGGGTAAGATTAGAAGTCTCGCACCGCATGGTTGGAATAATTACTCCTTATGTGACCGTGCCTGAGTTGTTATTAAATGCTATGTTTGGGCATAGTGAGTGAGTAGGGCTATATATCTTTTATTGATAACATTAAATTCTCTGTTCCAATCCACCTTTTCCGAATGGACGTGGATACATTGTAAATTCAACTTGGGTCAGAACCAAGCGAATAGGGCCCTTCGGAGATTCTTGGGGACCCTATTTGCCTGGTTCTGACTCAAGTGACGTCACCTATTATAACATTAGCGCACGGGATAGTACTAAGTGAATAGAGACCTTGAGGGATACTCGAGGCTCAATATTCGCTTAGTTATGACACCAAATACCTACCAATTTTGAATAGTAGTTTTGGCTTGCTTTTTCTTTCAGTCATGGGGATCATAGTCTTAGATACAGACAATGTGGGCGAGGATACAGAGCATTTACTGATAACATTAAATGCTCTATTCCAATCCACTTGTTTCCAATGGACGTGGGTACAACGTAATGGGTCAGAACCAAGCGAATAGGGCCCTCGGAGATTCTTGGGGCCCCTATTCGCCTGGTTCTAACTCAAGTGACGTCACCTATAATGACATTAGCGCACGGGACAAAACCAAGCAAATAGAGACCTTGAGGAATACTCGAAGCTCAATATTCGCTTGGTTATGACACAAAATACATACCAATTTTGAATAGTAGTTTTGGCTTGCTTTTTCTTTCAGTCATGGGGATCATAGTCCTGGAGACAGACAATGTGGGCGAGGATACATGTGAAGAAAAACTATTCATGTTCTTATACAACGCCCGTGCTCATCACCGTGCACTAGAACTATCAAGAATGTTTAATGCAGAGTTTTCTATACAGAGGATCATATATTGTTCATTTGAGTACCTACAAACACATTTGCAACAGTATGAGGCAGTCATTTGTGACAATTGATTTCATGAGATATGTGCACCCAGCCGACCTTGACCCTGACAAGAGTGCTTCAAGGAGACTGAATCGCTGTCTAGAAAAGTGTCCCTCCAATGCACTGCTTGTACAAGACAAGTGTATGAAGCACTTAAAAATGTGTCGCTTAGTGAAATTCTACCACGGGTTTGTCTATTACTTGTACTTGCAGATGGATGGTGAGTCAAAGACTTCCCAGTCAAAAAATTTCCATAGTTGTCCATTGGCGCTGGAGGAAGAGGTAGAGGATGTGGAGGTGCAGTTTGACCTGAACAAGAGTGGGTAGAGGTATTAAAGGAAACATTTGATGCGAACTTAACTCTTGCTTCTCTTGCGGATGCAACATTAGGGTGCAAGCAAGAAAGCCCAAATAAGAAAGTGACTTTGCCTCTGAATTGCGCTTCCAGCTTGCTATGGCGGGCGACACCCACTACGTTCTGCTCACAACTATCATGCATGAGCTGAATATACGGATAACTACTTCCTAGCTACAATTGAAAATTTTTGTGAGGTAGACATGGGATTTGTGGATGATGATGGAGTGGACCAACATCTTATTGCTGACACAACTATCCACGACTCACAGTTTACTTCAAAGTGGTAACTGATCAAAGATACATTCAATGAAGCGAAGTCTAGAGAGGCCAATTTGCCAACAGATGAGCAGTTTCAATCGACAAAAAAACAACTCGGCTTGGGAAACATGATTAGGCCCGTGGCACCCAGAGCTCAGGTAATGAATAGTCAGTCTATTCACTTGTGGGAAAGGTCGATGATGGAAATGGACGAGAATCAGATGGTAATTTTTAAAGGCATTCAGATGGTATTGAAGATGGTCCAGTGATAAAATATAATGATCGATCTTTTTGTTGACAGGTGCTAGTGTATGACGATAGTTTCTTTAGAAGAGCAAGAGGCTCACGACAAGGGCTTGTCACTGGAGTACAAGGCAAGGATGCGGTGTTGTCTCACCACATCGTGCGTTTCAACCACAAAAAGGTTTGTAGAAATAATTCAAGTACTTGGCAATTGTACTCATCTCACTTACGGCCCATAAATGTTTTACTATTGTTTTGTAGATCATAATATACCACAAGGAATACTCCGAGGACAATGCAAAGTTTCCACTGTTTGCAATGAAAGTCATTAAAAGATTGTGTGGTGGGCACCCCCTCCCACTAAACGCAAAAAGACTAATTCTGATTGAGAAACAGTTTGCTCTACGCATCTTTTGGCATTGGGTATGGGTGCCAAGCACTTAGAACCCCCTATTTCATGTCCTACACAGTTCAGGCTCTAGCTGCAAGGATTGAAGACCCGGAGAGCTTAGATCCATACAACGAGCGGCTATTTTTTAGGGAAAGAAGATGCCTGATACCCATGGGGATGCTGCGATCAACAGAGGAACGAGCTCGTCTACAGAACTTGCACATCGAAGAGGTACAAAAGAGAAAGAAGGAGGTGCATCGAAGAGGATAAAAACGACGGGCTCAGGTCCATCTTCTCTTGCTCCTGACTCGTGACTGTCGCCACCTCACATGGCGCTCCCCCACATTTGAATTTCCCCAAGCCATTTGTTTCTTCTCTTTGCGGATGTGTTGTAAAGACCGTGTAATTTCTGAACTCTTAAGAAGCTCCTCTGCCTTGCTCTATGAATTAGTCGTCTATAAGTCCATTGGTGTAACTCTAATAAGCTATTGACCTTATCCTTTCCTCCCCCATGTCTAGTGTGCTTAAAGTAACATGTTCTTGCCATGTAGTGGGTTTTTTCCATGCCTTGTGTGGACCATATTGACAGTGAGCCATATGTCTTGGCAAAATATGGACCATGGTTGAACAGTATGTGCTGCATTGAAATAAAACAAAATGGTCAATAGAGTACAATTTTAAAAAAAAAATTGTATACGTAGAATAATAACCCACCATGTAATGTGTGATATGTTATCCACCCCACCCCAAATCCAGCAAGGCTGCTTGAAATGATGTGAGCTTACTTTGGTCCCAAGAATGCTGCTCAACATAGTGGAAATTTTTATCTAGTGATTTCCACACGTCCGCCTTGTGATTTTGGATTGTCTCACCACCAGCATTGTCTTTAACCACTTTATGTAATTGTTTTTATTTATTGAGCAGGTTTCTCCTCTCTTCTCTATCTGAATCTTTGAGGTTAAATCCAAAAAACCTTCTGGCCTTCACGTTGCCTATCGATGCTTTCCTAAGTACCTTGTAACGACTTTGAGACATCTTAGGGTCCTCTTCAATTTTGACATTGCCTCCATGCAAACCAATGTCTGAGAGCACTCCCTCTAATGCCTTGATCCTCTTTTCGACTCACTCTCTGGCTTTAATGTCCATGCAAAACATATGTACAAATGAATCACCTTTTCAATTACTCGACAGAGTGCATGATGTGTACAAACATGAACTCTACTCAGAGGAATATCAAGCACTGGCCTAAAAGTTTTATCTTGAAGATGTCTGTTGGGATCTCTATTCCATTGCACACTCTCAAGAGATTGTGCATCAGCCATGCAATATAAGCATGGATCTGCCACAGCTGCTCCGTGTGTTATGTTGTACATACGCTTAAGAGTCTTTAAGTCACCTACCATGTGCGATTCCACTGTATAGTCACCAAATCCTTCCACTGAAACAACGACTCCGTTTCTTTGTTCACTGATGATAGAAGGAATTTGGGTTTGACTAAAAACCCAATCGAGGATTTTAAAATTTTCCTTATCAACCTGCAGTAAAAAAAAAAAACACAAAATCAACAACCAAATAATCAATATTTTTGTTATTATAGAGTGAACTAAGTATACTTGAAATGATCCTAGAGTTAGAATGTTGTTTTCGGATTGCACGCTGAAGTATCGTGGATCCTCTTCGTTATTGATGGATCCAGAGCTCTGTTCATGAGGGTAATGGTGAGTCTCTCCAGCTTCTTGTTCTTCAGGACCTCGCACTTGTTGAGCTTCAAAAAAAACTTGAGAACCCGACAGCACTCCCCTCGACTGATGTCAAAGAAATGAACTGCATACCTTTGCAATGATTCAAGATCATCGAAGAGGCTGTTGTGCTCGTTAAACTGTACCTCTCTGCCGCCCTTGCCAAAGAATGTTGCTTCAATATGGAATGGTGACCCAAGTTTCTCAAACACCTCATCGTTTACGTGTTGAACGAGCAGCCTTTACATGTGATGGTTTTGGCAGCAATGATTCTCTCTGTAGTTTATTTTGAGGCTTTTTAGCTGATGCTTTGAAGAGTGCCATGTATCCCATCTGCGAGATGCCACTCTCATCAAGTATTGCTTGCACTTCCATTGGTTCCAACCGATTCTCGTTCATGAAGGAGGTAAGGAGCCTCCCTTTCAACTTATGAAATTTTTTCTGAGTTATCATCTCTCAACTACTTCTTTTGGAACTAGACGGCTGTAATGCACTCCGGCATTGAAGTCTACACCGTTCGAGTTTGGATGCAGTAAAGACCTGCCAAAAAAGCACCATGAGTTACGATCATGTATAGGAAAGTGTATCCGTTTCTTAGTGAAGCACATTGAAGATACAAAAGCAGAAACAAACTTCGAGTTACCTTAAAGCTCGTATTTGTTTTTTCAGGCCACCACTACCAATCTTCATGTTCTTAATGTTGCACAGATCTCGTTTTCTTTTCCGACTATCAAGCACGGTGTCTTTCTCTTGCAAACTTGTTCTCAAGGCCTTGGATTGTTTGGAACCCAAATTTGATTTGTGAAAGGTTGCGACTTTGTGATTTTCTTAGCCGCTCTTCCAAACTTTGATTGTTGTCCTTTTGGCATTGGGCCTTGTGATTTTTCATTAGAGATCTTCATCTTCTTGATCCATATCTGCTTTTGGCTTTGGTATCTAGATTTTCCAAAGTCAACAATACAAAAGGTTTGCTCGTATTCAATGCCACAAGAAGTATTCTCCAGTTCTCTTGTATGCATTACCTGCTAAAGAGGCTGAACTGCCTAGATTTTTTCCAGCCTTGTATCCTCATCATCCAAAACCAGTGGATCACCTCACTTACTTCAACATCACTAATGAACTTCAGGACTGGTATGAACGAGCCACTATGGAATGGAAAGCCTAGCAATCAGTGATCAATGACGCCCTCAAAATGGATATTGTCATGGATCTGCAGGGAGAAATGCAAAAGGTCAAACTTTGTATGAGACAGTGGAAGATGCAGATCCGTGGATTAACGAAGATCACAAATCAGTTACTTCAACTGACTGTGGAGTCTTCCAAGATTCCTGAAAATGATATCACTGCCAAATAAGGACTGGCACCACAATACAGAGAGATGGCTGAGATTCTCTTTGAAGCTAGAACTAAGACGAATCAGCCTCTTCCACAAGGATGGATCCACACAGCCTCGCATTGTCATAAATTTGCCAGAACCTATCTGACAAAGGGCAAACGCACTTTGTATGATCCGGACACCAAAACCTACAACGCCCTCACGCCTTATGAATTTGAGATGTCCATTGAAAGGCGGGATCAGCTTGAGCAGAGGCCATTTACAGACTTATCCAGAAGGACAATGCTAACACTGGGACTTCTGAGGCACTAACATAGAAGAAGGGCAAGAGGCAGCGGGTTCAGTGAAAGGATACTAGGTATTTCCATCTCACAATCAGACGGTGGATTTTCTCAATTAGGCATTGGAATCTCCTTGGCTGGACACCCTTGGAATTACAACTATAGGAGTTTCAAGCACTCAACAAGCATGAAGTATGGTATAAAGCTGGCAATATCGAAAGAGTACTATCAGAAAACCAGATGGTTTTCTTTGCACAAAATCAGAATCAGGCGGTGGATGTTTTTCAGAAATTTTGGAGTTATACCAAAATTCAAGAAAGGAGGGAAGGATGTAGAAGGCGAGGAAAGTCCCAGCAGGGAGAATTGTCCCTTGGGAGGCCGACCAGCGGGAACATCTACACTGACAGTAATTACCGCAGGTAGTTACTACAGTAACTCCTGAGAGTTATAAATAGGACCTGCTACACTGTAACTGTGCTTCTTGGCTTTTTGGCTTTTGGCTCTTTAAACACTTTTGGTTTACAAGCTCTTAACTTCTAGATTCACCCTGTAAACATTTACTTATGTAATCATCTGAGCTTAAATCCACTGTACACTGTATTGGTTATCTTTGAGCTATTAATATGAATCTGCAAATACCATTCCAGTCTTCCAATTTTGTCTTTATTTCAGAATATTTATCCAGTTCAGTTCTTTATTTCAATCCAATACTCTGTTCCAGTTATCATTAACTGAACTGCCGGCATAATCAGTAGCTTTGAACTCCACTCTAGAATAAGTTGTCTGAAGAGACCCTGACTCTATCACCGACACTGTTTTGTCACTTTGAGACTTTTCTATCACTGTTACTGGCTCTGGTACTGGTTGTACATGAAAGATGTTTAAAATGGTTGGGTCTGAAAGTCCCTGGTCATCAGTACCCAGAATACCAGTATCTTCTCCTCTAGAGGTCTCTTTTTCATTAGAATAATATAGCTTGATCTTGGCCCCATTGTAAACTCCTGGCAGCAGTAATCCGGATAAGTCCTTCAACCTTACTGTGCCATTGGAAAATACGCAATTGACTTCATATAGACCAGCCCAAGCTATCTTTAAATTTGGTTTCTTAGGGCCCAGTTTGGATTGATAAAGCGAAACTCCCTAACCTTGATTCTTCTATCATGCCAGTACTTTCTTCGTTGATGAACAATCTCCTATTCCAGCATGGCTCGTTGTCGTAAATCATCCAACTACACTAATTCTTCCAGTCTATGTTTAAGGTTATGATTAAAATCTAATCCATATTCCACCGCCATTTTGAGACTGGGAATCACGAATTCAATAGGCACTACAGCTTCAGTACCATACACCATTCTGAAAGGTTTCATTCCAGTGGTGACTTTATAAGTTGTTCTATAGGCCCACAGAGCAGTCTGGAGCTTAAGATCCCACTGGTGTGGCTCCTTCTGAACAATCTTGGTTAGAATATTCTTGATGGTTTTGTTACTGCTCTTTGCTTGACCATTGCACCTCGATAATACGGAGTTGATTTCATGTGCTTAACTGAGAGCATTTCCATCAGAATTTCCATGGTATCATTAATAAAATGTGTCCCTTGATCAGAAACAATCTCAATGGGGCATCCATAACGATAGATAATTTTTTCAAATAGGAACACAGCTGTGGACTTCGCAGTATTATCTGGAAGAGCCTTGGCCTCTACCCATTTAGTGACATAACAGGTAGCCATCAAGATATACCGGTTCTTCCTTGGAGTGACCTTCTTGAATGGTCCCATGAAGTCTAGACCCCATTTCATGAATACTCACAGTGGTTGAACTAGAGTAAGTGGAGTCATATCAGTTGTTGTTGATCTACCCATTCTCTGACATATATCACAAGTTTTGTAAAAACTTCCAACATTCGCTATCAGAGTTTGCCACCATAATCCAGCTTGCAAAATCTTCTTAAAAGTAATATCAATGGAGAAGTGGAAGTGTCCTTCAGAATCCCTATCGTATGCTTCAGAGATGACTTACGTCCTTCCTTCCATTGGCACACACCTTTGAAAAACACCATCTACACCCAGTCTATAGAGCAATCCTCCTATGATGGTGAACTTCAGACTCTTAATAATCAGAGCTTTCTTCTGATTCTAAGTCCAATTTTCTGGGAATCCTCCTTTTGAAAGGAACTTATATACATCATACCATTATGGATCTGTATTTTCCTCAGTTGTCACCTGAAACAGCTCTGCATCTACTAGCTCATCCCTCAAGGATATTTCAGAGTAGCCTTCAGTCTGGACAGAAAATCAGCACCCCAATGAGATTAACCGGGCTTATGGAATATGCGGAATTCAAACTCCATCAGGAACATCATCCATCTTATCAATCGTCCCTGGATAATAACTTTGTTAATAAAAAATAATAATGCCTGGTAATCCACATAGAAATGAAATAATTTGCCCAATAAATCATGTCGAAACTTGGTAGCACTGAAAACCATTCCTAAGGCTTCTCTCTCCGTGGTAGTATATCTTTGTTCAGCTTGATTGAATCTTCAACTGGCAAAATATACTGGATAATCAGTCCTCCCATCTGGTTGGGACCAGTATTGCTCCCATTGCCAGTCCCAAAGCATCGACATGCACGTGGAATATAACATTCTAGTCCGGTTGTCGGAGTACTAGCTTACTGATAATGTCATTTTTAAGACATTGGAAGCTTTCCTCACATTCAGAAGTTCATATGAACTTACTGTTTTTCTTGGTAAGCTTATATAAAGGTAATACCTTAGAAGCAAACATGTGGACAAATCTTCTATAAAAATTTATATATCCCAAGAATGAACTTAATTCAGATGTTGTGCAAGGTGCCTTGGCCTGCTGGACACACTAGATTTTATCATTGGATATCTCTACGCCATTCATGGACACTATATGCCCCAGTAATTGTCCCTTCCAAACAGAAAACAGATTTGAAAGGATTCAAACAGATCCTCTTCTCCTTACACCACTGGAAAACCATTTTCAAAAATAGTAGATGCTTCTCGTTGAGAATACAGTGAAGTCATCCATAAATATAGCTAAAAATCGGTGCAAGAATTCACTGAATATCTCCATCATGCAACGTTTGAATGTTATTGGAGCATTGCAATGACCAAATGGCATGACTAAATACATGAATACGTCCCATTCAGTAATAAAAGTGGTTTTACTACGATTTCAGAAGCAATCTTTAATAGATTATAACCACTGTAGCCATCCATAAAACTATACATATCATGCCCTGCAATCTCATCAAGAAGCATATCAGTAAAAGGTAATGGAAAATAATCTTTGGTGGTTTGAGCATTCAACTTTCGATAATCCACACAGACTCTGAGCTTTCCATTCTTCTTTGGTACTACCACACTAGGGAATAACCAGTCACTACTGGCAACTTCTATGATGAATTCAGCTTTCAGAAGGTTGTCAATTTCCTCTTTGACCTTCTTAGCATAGTTTGGATTCATTCTGTACCTTTGCAGACGCACTGGTTTGGTATCTGGCTCAGAGGTATTCTGTGTTAGCAAACCTCTGGATCTACACCTAGCAAACCTCTGGATCTACACTTTTAAATCAATATGTTCCCATGGAAATACGTCTTTGTATTTCTGGAACATAAGTCGGGCTTTTTCTTTCATTTTTGGATTTAGATGCTTATTCACTTTGATCAATCGAGGACTTTCTTCAGAACCCAGATTCCATTCTTCAATTTCTTGATCATCTGGAAGCAGCCAATTTGGCCCACCTCCCTTCCTTTTGGTTGACTCCTCAGCATAATCCCAGAACGGACCTATTAGTTCTGGACTTTCATTCTGAACTCCAGTAACTTCTTCAGAGTGCACCGCTTAATGGGTGTTGGTGTACTGGAATCTAAGCATTCTTCTTTGGAGTCAGCTGGTTTCTCTGGCCGTCGAGTTAACTGACTTGGTCTTTCTCCAGGATTCAGTTCAGTGAACTGATCTGGAAATTGCTTCCTCTGCTTTTCAGCTTGATCCTTGTCGAATAATACTGCATTCAAGTCTATTTCAGCCAATGGAAAAATATTCATTGCTACCAACATCCTCTCAATCTTCTTAACCCCATACTTCTAGCAAAGCTCTTCTAGTCGCAATGCCTTCTTTTAGCTTCTGGTGTTGTTTGTCTGGATCTAAATTCTCATACCGGTGCCTTGTATTGTCAAGGTCTTATTAACATAATCATGAACAGCCTGCGCCGTCCGCAACCATGGGCGTCCCAGTAGCATCCCATATGCTCCTTGAACATCCAGTACCAGAAAGCTAGTTTTTAATTTTTCTTTACCCACCCTTATCTACATATTCTCGATCATACCAGTTGCCTGAACAACTCTATGATCAGCCATACTAACCTTAAAGGGTGCTGGTTTCAAATCTGTGATACTCAGCCTTTGCTGAAAATGTGCCCCCGGGATATTTACACATGCCCCTCCATCCAGTATAACACCGGATAGTGGTTCCCATTGTTTCCTGATTTTGTAGTCTACTTAGATTACCGGCACTTCGTCATCTCTGACAGCTACCAAATCAACTACTCTGGCATTAGCTTCAGCCTTTCTTCGTTGTCTGATCAATTTTGCTGCTTCAGGCAAAGTCTTCCTGATATCTTCTAATTCAACTGTCAGTTTCTGAATTCTTTCATAGATTTTGACATGAATTTCTTCTCTCTCTTGGTCCGAATTGTTATCAAAACTCGAGGAATCAGGACTATCTTCACATTTCCAATCCCCTGTCCTGGTGTCTGCTTTCTCCAATTCAGTGTTTTCCTTTACAATCAAATCTGATTTGACGTTCCCTAGGTCTTCCACAGTCCTTGTACTGCAGCAAGCATAGTCTCAGAGATTCAAGATCCTGACTGATGTGGCTGCCTTTTTTTAGAAGACTGAGCTGGTATCTTCTGAATAACTCGAGCATCAGAACTCTCAGGCTACTCTGGTAGCTTCTTAGTTAGATCCTCTTTGATCTTAGCTGTCAATTCTCATTGTTCTTGCCATTCGTCGACTACCTTCTCCTTGCCCTTAGCCTTCCAGACTTCTCTCTATTGAGTCCATTTGCTAGTTTCAGGACTGACTGGTTTCACAGGCTCATTTGGGATTTCTTCAATGACTACCCCTTTATTGCGAGTGACTGCCCGTACTGGAACTGGTTCTGGGGCTTTCGCCTCAGTAGCCACAGTCTGAATTACCACGACCTCGGCCTCAGCCAGTACCCCCTTGGTATCTGCCGCGCCAATTACTAGTGCCAGTGGTACCTGATTTTTCCTCTTGAGGTACACTGGTCGTCTCTACCTTAGCTGGTTCAACATTGGTGAATGCCACTAGAGACAGATCCTTTCCCTTCTTAAAATGATGAATTCGAATGCCACAGTTCTTCCATAAATGTCCATTTGCTTTGCAGTAAGTACATTGTGGGCATTCATTGGAAACATGATCTTTAGATTTACATTTGGAACACTAGGTTTCCATTCTCCTAATCGGTTGTCTGATCTGGCTAATTTTAGCAATCTGCCTGGCCATTTCATCAAGCTTCCTGCACCAAGACCCTTTCTTAGCCTTATCCTTGCTCTTTTCATCTGAGTTGCTATCAGAGCTGTTGGAGGTCTCACTAGAATTGAAATTCTCAAGTAGAAGAATTGCTACTCCTAGATCTCCGCTTCTTATGGCTTCCCTCCTTCTTAGCTTGATGTTCAAGCTTCAAAGCTCTCTATACCAAGTCATTAAGCTTGTTTTTTGGTGGAGGTACCTCTTGTTCTCTCAGCTTTTTGCTACGGAACCCATTCAAAAACCATGCGCGTAGTCTTTTTTCTGAAGGTGGCTCCTGCAACCCCCCTGCAACTGCCTGGTTAACTCCTTGATCTTTTCAACATAACTTCTCACAGATAATTTTCCTTGTCTGATCTTGTCCAGCTCGCAAAGGATGTCTTCATCACCTCTGTTGTCTGAGTACTCAGTCTGAAAGCCTTGAGCAGTTTGTTGTATGACTTGAGCTGTCAAGCCGGATAATAGTAATACCATTTCCTTGCCGCATCCTTCAGTGTGTCTGAGGAAAATATTCTCCCCAATCATCTTCATCAATATTCTTCAACTCAGCATACTGCTCAAAAGCTTGAATGTGAACATCAGGGTCATCTTTCTTTCAGCCTTTGAACACATGAAACCAGACCTTTAATAAAGAAGTATATTTATGCCGGTCAACATCGTCTCTGCTTCTTCTGACCTTGGGAGCCTGACTGCGTCTAGAGGACTTCATGTAGCGATCCGTGTCAGCATCCCAGTTACCTTCCTCTTCAGTTTCAGTCTCTATCTCTTCTTTGGCTTTCCTGTTGGAACCGTGATGACTGCCCTTGCTGCCCTTGGCCTCAACTGCCTTGTGTGTGGACCGAGAACTCTTGGTTTTGCGTTCCTCACGCTCAGCCCTTCTCCTCCTTGAGTGATTGGAATGTTGAGAGTCTCTGGTCTCTTCAACATTATTGTGCTCCTTCTGAGCCTCAGTCTCACTCTCAGGGTCCTTCTTAGTATCAGACTCTCTTTCAGACACTTCAGAAATAGGGTCGACGCGGGTGGAATCCGTGCCCAACCGGGTTGACGGTTTGCGACCGCAAATGACTTTGGGCGGCATGTTTGTAGCTGAAAATTCTAACTGGGAGATAGAGTTCTCTGCTCGAAGAGCGATCAGCTCTAACCACCGTGATCGCCAAAATGGAATGGACGCTAGTCTCTTCAGACAGCTTATTCCAGAGTGAGTTCAAAGCTACTGATTATATCGGCAGTTCAGTTAATGAGAACTGGAACAGAGTACTGGACTAAAATAAAGAACTGAACCGGAATGATATTCTGAAATAAAAGACAGAGCTGGAAGACTGGAAATGATATTTGCAGATTCAGATTAATAGCTCAAGGATAACCAGTACAGTGTACAATGGGTTTAAGCTCAAATGGTTACAGGAGTAAATGTTTACAGGGTGAATCTAGAAGCTAAGAGCTCGTAAACCAAAAGTGTATAGAGAGCCAAAAGCCAAAAAGCAAAGAAGCCAGGTTACAGTGTAGCGAATCTTATTTATAGCTCTCAAGAGTTACTGCAATAACTGCCTGTGGTAATTACTGTCAATGTAGCTTTTTCCGTTGGTCGGCCTTCTAAGGAGCAGTTCCCGCCTGCTCCGACTGCCCTTGCCTTCTACATACGTACTGCCATGTCATCATCGTAAATTCCGACACAGATTTCGTCGCAAAATCCGGACAATCACGTCAGCACCCAATCAATTGTCCGTACTAGCTGACACGTCAGCGTCTGTGGGCACTGCCACGTCATCAATTTGTGATGCGTATGATGTCTCCTAATGAATTTTTGGCCAGAATTCATTCACAAGCATCCCCAAGTCTCTAGCACTAGTTTTCAAGCACTTCTACCAATTTTCATGCAAAAAGATGCTCAAAATCACAAGTTCCTTATTTTTCCATTTCCGACACTTCGTTTTTTGTCTTTTGGGTACCAAGAGTTGGTCAAAATTAGTGCAGTCAGATTTGTCAAATTTGGTCTCCAAATACCCCTTGAGACATCATACGTGTATGATGTCCACGTTTACAAAATTGTAATTTTTGTTCACAAAACCCTTGCACATGCCCTCTTATATGCACAACACCAATCAGTCGTACAAAAATGTCAACAGAAAGCTGTTTATTGTATTTTTTCCTCAAAAGCAGACTTTTTCGTGGAGTATATCAATGATGAATAACTCTAGATCAAAATCAGCATGTCCTACCTAAAGCTACTCCTACACATCATATGGGGTTTTGCATTTATGAGTAAAAAAAGGGTTCACTGCCACACACGAACTAGCAAACGCTTTTATCGCTTCACAAATCACTCAACCACCAAAAACTACTCCAATCTATAACTAATACTACACATTCTAACTAAATCTACCTAGTCACAGACCCTCGGCAAGACAGCCGCTTCTTGGCTATCCACTTGATCTCGGAATAACTTCTTCCAGATCCACTTAAGAAAAATGCTTTCTTTAGCCGAAACTAAAGCAAGCAACCATCACACAAGTGTTAGTAGGATTACCTACTCAAGTCCTTGCGTCCCCGCAACGGCGCCAATGTTATGAGAGCGAATCACACCACCTATAAAGTACATGCAACACAACCTAGATCAACATAAGTGCATGCAACACAACCTAGATCAACATAATGTCAATCAAGGACACAGATGACACGACAGGCGCACGGAGGCAATCTCTTTAGCTTGTCAAGCTGAGACCATCCCACACATACAACACTTTGGAAGGCCAACTAAACCACAATCTGGAATCTCACTCCTCTCAACTACACCACCCAACCCACATGCACACAAACGGAAGGAAACTCACTAAATCATACCAAAATCGTACGAAACTTAAGGAACACCATCCCCTCACTAGGATACACATGTCCCAAAGCCTCTACACTCAAAACCCTCACTTTAGACCCATCTGCAGAAAACACGTATGAAGACAGAGCCAAATTCTGAAAGTGCTCGAAACTGAAATCTATGAATACCTATGCGTAGCTTATGTCGCCACGATTCTAACGACTACTTGCATGCAAAAAACAGACAGTGTTTGATACACTTACGGCCACAAATAGCTCATAGATGCGTTAACGCTTGCTCCATTCCGCATGGAATGCTTGGCGTTGTTGCGTAGCTCTTGTCGAACCTAGCACAATCGTGTAGTCGAATCTCCATGTGATGAGCGAGCCGGGAGTTACGTCAGGATGAAGTTCACGCTCTCTCTCTCTCTCTCACACACACACAATCTCTCTCTCACGCTCTCTCTCTCTCACACACACACACAATCAATGGCAGCTTAAAACTATGGTTATGATAAAAGTCCTCTTTACAAAATGACCTAGGTACCTTATACACGAAGGCTACTGTAGGTTAAACCTAAAATAGAGTTCAAGAGATAAAATGGCTTTGTATGTACAATCTGGAAGTGCCATTGCACCCCGGCTTCTACAACTAAACTAACTACTCATTACAAATGATCTTTAAGATCATAATCCGCAGTATTCCATAACTCTCAAAAAATAAGGCTTTGTTCGTACTGTTGATCCACAGGTCAACAACATTTTTGTTGAATAGAGCCTCTTTTGGTGCGTGTGGCCAATTGACACTTGTATTTAGCCCCTTTTTGGCCTACATTAAGGCCTCAATAAAGCATAGACCTCTTGGGAGCAATTGTGAACCATTGGAAGCTTGCAAATTGGTGCCGCATGGAAAGTTGACGTAAGAGTGACATTGATTAAGCGTTGTCTTTTGTATATGTAAGCCATTGCGAGAGAGAGTCGACATTTGTTTTCTATTACAACAAGGAGAGGCATTGAGTAGTGGGTCACACACTTCTTGTGCGAGCTCCATGGTTAGCTAAGCTACTCACAAAAATATGAGGTGTCTTGAGTACGTATGTAGAAGAAACAATCTTCCCACATGGAATTCTCACATGCTCCAAGTTTGATGCAAGCCTCTGCAACAATCTTTCCATTACCCTTGAGTGCACATTATTCAAGTGCACATTTGCTAAGAAATGTTCTTCTGTTGTCATCCACATCACCCCTCGTGTTTCTTCCCACTCTCTCTTCCAAAGCCACTGAGGAAACTGAATAACCCTTCTATCAGCCAAGTGTGGTAGATTGGTTGTTCCAATTCCCTCTTGAATAACAGGTCTTGAGTGCAAGACTTGTCCAAGTCTCTTGGGATTGTTCCTATGACATTAAAACTTCATGCCAGTAGCAGTTAAAACACCAATACTTTTTAGAGATTTCCAAAATAGAATTCAAAATTCGTGTTCCAGCCAATGAGCATAGCTCAGTTGCATGAGCCTTCATGATTTACCCCAATGTTGACGGTTTGAGGCTCACAGGCTGCACTCTATGGGTGTTACCAACTTCCCCACTGGAAAAAGTCGTTCCCCCCTCATGCGTGTATTGTATATCGCAAGTCGGGATGTAAATACACAGATATGACTGCCTACTATCTTCCCCCATGATGATGGTTTTGTTTATTACCAAAAAAAAAAAAACTCAGATTCCATAACGATTGCTGTGAAATTTGAATGATGTGAGAGGCCCATGAATCATTCTGTTGGCCAAAATATTCACGCTTTAACGAATAACAGGTTAGGTGTCTTATGATGATGAAATGTAATATCAAACAGATAATCCAATGTAATAGCAGAAGAAGTGTAAATGTAGACTAAAAGAGTGACCATACCAGAGAGCTTGAAGCTCTGCAAAAGAAGAAAGAAAAGGGTGCTTGCCAATGGATTTGACAAAGATATGGAGGAAATGGGTTCTCAAATATGGCTGTCCGAACAGCACCTACTATTTGGATGGATGTGTCGATGATACACAGAAGAGATTTACAAATTGAACAATTTGGTTTGAAACAAAAAATCAAGGTAATTGAACATCCCACCTGATCCAAAGGAGTTGGACTGGTCATGACATCAAAATGAGCATGCCTGCCACGACTCTTTGGCGGATAAAAGAGTGGAAAAGTCTTTGCAAAATGCAACTCTCACATAGCGTCTTGTATAATCGTAATCGTCCTCAACAGACCCCTTCAGACCAAAACGGCCAGACTTATCAGCATGCCCAGTCTTATTGTGGAAAAACCCACAGCCCGGCACAATAGCAACACCTGCTTTCGCGATTAGTTCGGCAACATACCCCATCTGCGAAGAATACATCATTTGAATTACAAAAAACAACAGTGTCCATGAATCATACGAATAATAAAGCAGAAGAAGAAGAAGAAGAAGAGATTTTCAATGTTGCAGCAAACTATCCTAAGAGACCTCAAATATCAATCCAACGAGTCTTGAATTCAGGACCTGTTATTCAAAGAGGGCAATGGCATAACCGATCTAACACACCTGGATGATAGAACAGTTATACCATTTTCCTCTTCTTATTAACACACCCACACACACACACGAGGTGAAGAGAGGTTGCATACATCATCATTTTCGTAGGAGTCTGGCAACTCAGCAAAGACGAACACAGACCCCTGAGGCCTAAACTCAACTTTGAAACCCACATTTCTCAGCATTGAGCAGACAAGCTCTAGTCGCCTTCCATATACCTGGGGAGTTAGTGAAAGGAAGTAAGGACACCCAAGTGTCATTAACAGGAGGACTCTTCCTGGACAAAGCCATATTTTGTGAAATTCATGCTTGCATAAGCCGAGAAGAAGCAACAATACGAACAAATGCGGAGTCACAAATCGTCACCTGTCTTAAATTAGCAAAATAATTTGATGAACTTTGCAGCGCAATAACTGCAGCTTCTTGAAATGGGGCCGGTGCAGAATCTGTAAGTTTAACGTGGATATTGGAAACTGCAGGTGCAATATTAGGTGGAGATATTGCCCATCCCAGTCTCCAACCTGCACAGAGAATCGAAGCTCTAGTATTATTACTTTGTATTCCATCTGCCAATGAGACACTCTACAGCATGTTACTTTGCAGTACCTGTTACACTGTATGTCTTAGACAAAGAGGATGTTACAATGGTGCGGTCTAGCATTCCTGGCAAAGATGCCAGACTGATATGCTTAATTGATCCATACGTTATGTGTTCATACACCTGTAAGAGCAGCAGTGAAGGGTGAAAACATGTTAACATGACACTTTTTTAGTTATTTACCATATTCATCAGCCTAGCATAGTTTGAAAAACTTGGGCGTCCAGTAAAATCTTTACGAATAATATCAAAATTTCTCGGATTTTGTGCATTTGAATCCTTTGTTTCAAGAGCTTTCTATTGATATATAATACAACATAGACCTTGAAGATCTAGCTCATGTTATTGTGCAAGTTAGCAGTTACTGTGCACTGTCTGGGACAGCTTTTTTTGTGCATGTTACCATGCTACATACACACAAGCGGGCTGTCCATAGCTGCAATTATACAAACCTGTGCATCCTAAATAAATTTTTAAGTATTTTGCATAGAGGTGCACGCTACCTTTGATAGGTGAAAAACACAAGCAAACTACTCACACTTCTCAGACTTCAACTAAAACAAACAAAATACAAGCTAGTTACCACAACAACTGTCTGGCATATTGTAGAAGGCACTCGATGCATGATCACAACTTATAGTAGGGAGAATCAATTGTCCGATACAAAAGCATGATGAAATATGTGTCCTCTTCCTGCTATACAACTAGATCTTGAAATCTTAAAACTATCTATATAGATAGAAGAAACACCTCATTACTGGAACTTTCTGTTTCCGCATCAAACAGTTGACCAACTAAACTATATTTGCAACTAGTTGTCCAAATGGGACTGATTTTGCTGGAAAGTCTGGCCCTGTGCTACATACACCAGGCTTTAGTTGCCAGATACTAAATTAGCCAGCCATTATGATTTTCTTGACAATCCCTAGAATAAACACATCAGCCTTAAAATCAACCAAAAATAGAATAGTTAATTACTATATTCTGCTTCTATTCTACCCACCACCATATGCCTTTGCAGATGAGCTGAGACCCATGAATTGAAAATACAAAGGCACCATGTTGCTTCAAGCCTCTTTATGCAATCAGAAGTCAGAATGCAGTATAATACCTTGTAAGCCACGAAAAATGGTCCATTGAGCAGTATTTTAACTACTAAAAATTTCGCAATATTAACAATCAAAATGTTTGAATTGCTTTTGCTGTTAGTGCTTGGACTGCCAAGAGCTCAATTAGTCAAATTGGAACTCTTTACTATACAGTCATGAAATATTGCAAAAAAAGTCCTGAATTACACAGTAAACAGATTTTTTCACAATCATGCAAGCCTTCAGCTATACCTCATCTGTTATTGCCAATAAATTGTATTTCAGACAAATTGCTGCAATGTCTGACAGCTCCTGAATGCTAAAAACTTTGCCTGTTGGATTGTGTGGACTGCCCAAGAGAATCCATGTTAGAATCTACCTGTCCATAGAACATCACCATGCTTATAGTAGCCAATGCAAGGACACAATGAGAACATTTTTCATACGCAAAAAATTAACCTGTTTAACACTATGGCCTTCGTTCGAGAGCTGACACTTGCCTCCAGTTTGTTTATGTCGAGGCTCCAAGATGGGGGCTCCATCCTTACATAAACCTAGCCATAAACACACCATCATACATTTAGAAACTTCATACACTCTCTCACTACTCTTTCATGTCTTAAGACAGTGTGCTTAACTGGACAGCCTCCTGCCAAGGTTATGCAAGCTTCATATGTTTCATAGGCTGGATCCAATAATAATACCTCATCGCCCACATCCACAACTGATGTATAAAAAATTACTAAGTGAGTAGAGGCATTATTACATAGAAAATAACAAGAAGGTCGAAGAATCTTTCACTTCATGCTTTCACTGTGCCCTCAAAGAAGTTAAAGCTTTTGCTAATGAAATCCATATAGTAAATACATGTACCAGCCAACGCTGATGCAGCAAAAGCTTCAGATTGGCCGCAGCAAATTGTTATATTTGCAGGATCTATTTGCACTCCTTGGCTCTCACCAAAAAGTTCTGCCACCTTTTCACAAACAGATTGAACATGCCTGAAAATACATTGTTTTAAGCACGCAACATCAATTGCTCAGAATACAGTAGTTTGTTCATTGGATTTCACAAAGAAACATCCCACTCTTGTCGTACAGAAATTAAAGTATCATCAGGTCAAAAGAGGTTCTCCCTGTAAGTCTCATGAACTACTAGTAACTACTCTGAGAGGAGAATCGATCCTAGCCTCGGTAATCCTCTTGCTTATTGACACTATAATTATAGGATATGGTTAAATTATGTTGTGATGGAGGATTTTAAACCAACCTTTTTGCAACAGGCATCCAAATCCTGTCTTAGTAGACGCTAGATTTACAAAGATTTCTAATGTTCATGATTTTTCCCGAACTCGGCTGCAGTCTCACCCACAATAAAAGGATCTCGTTCATGAAGAAAGAGACCCTTTTGTGTCTCTCTTACAGAGGTCATTGTGCACAAGAAAACAAGGGAAAGTTCAGTCGGAATCCAGGAGTAGCAGAATAGAAGCCAATTCCTGCTGTAACTAGGAACAATAAAGTAAGTTCAATGGGCATCCAAAACAATTGAGCACCTTGAAACATAAAAACGGGAGGATCTCCCGAGTACCTGGACTGCCTATGGACACACAAACCACCCAACCATAGTGGATGTAGGCTAGCACTTGTAAGACCGAGCATCCCATACCACCCGGCCTCACACCCTCGGGGTGATCCATCAAGATAGTTCTTGGAGATGTATACAAGACCGCGTTCAAGACATCCTTCGGAAGGTATGAGTTTTTGGTGATGCCGTTTGGGTGGGCTTATTTATGCTCCTGCAACGTTTAACCAGAGGATGGGCTGGATTTTTCAAGAGCATAGGCAATATGGGGACACATTCTCTCCTAACTAGCGTTTTCAACTCACCCCTCAACAAAAGGCCGAGTATAGGGCTCAGGGGAGATGCTATAAGTGTGGATATCATGCACAAGACACACTTTCAGAGATTGTACCCAACACACCCACCCTACCCCACCCAATAGTATCCGTGTCAAGCGCCCGTATAGCTAGGACAGCAACAATGATAACAAGAAGCCTTGCCCTTCTATGGGATTGATTCCCGATCTCATAGGAGAGCCTGGACATGATACAGCAGGAGAACCTTGCAAAGCTTGGGGACGAACTCGTGACAAAGATGCGCTTATCTTCTTTGACGCAAGGTCTACCAAAAACTTCATTTCTACTGACATGGCCGCTCGACTAGGAATTGACAAATACGCAGAAGGCAACTCAATTGAAGCCTAGATGGCTAATGGTACTTACGGGTCTACTACACCTTTGGTGGGGTCATATGAGTCCATGTCCAAGGATTTCTAGATGCAGTTGATTTCTACGATATGGACTTAGCAGGAGGTGATGTTTTGTTGGGGATGCCTTGGTTCCACAAGTATGATGCTCTCCTTCACGCTTGCGATAGAGAGATCTTGCTCACCCATATAGATAAACATATCAAACTGGATGTGAAGTTTCAGGGTGAATCTATACCCCTTGTATCTACGTGTTCCGTCACGAGATTCATAAGACGACCTCTTTTTGCTTACATGATCTATGCACACTCTCACTCTCCCCGTGAATCTATCCCCTTGTCTTCTCTTGATCAAAGTCGACTTGATTTCTTATAATAGTACCCTGACTGTTTTGAGGAACCCCTATGATTTCTTATAATAGTGCCCTGACTGTTTTGGGGAAATTCCTATCCAAGGTATTACCACCCGTACGACCCGAAGATGATGAAATTCCACTCATCCCCTCCTAATAGACCAGTTTAAAGCACAACAAGATGACATTTTTAGCCAAGTCACTGAATTATTGAACAAGGGATATATACAACCAAGCTCCTCTCCTTATTGCTCCCTAACTCTTCTAGTACAGAAGAAGGATGGTTCATGGCGCATGTGTATTGATTACCGTGCCTTGAACAAGATCACCATTAAGAATCGCTTCCCTATACCACGAATCAATGACATCGTCTAATCGGCTTCAGGCCACTTCTTGTTTTAGTCATATCAACGTCAAGAGTGGTTACTATTAGATTTACATTCACCCAGCCTACATATCAAAGACATCCTTTCGAACCACTTTTGTGCTTTATGAATTTTTGGTCATGCCTTTTAAATTCACAAATGCCCCCGCCACCTTCAACCGAATGATGGGAGTATATTTTTAGAAAATACCGTGATTTTGTTGGCACTTTCTTATCTTCTCCAAGAATGAAGACGAACATCGACGACATCTACGCAACCATAAATTGGTTATCAACGGGAAGAAAAGTGAGTTCTTCATGAAACAGATTCACAATCTCAGACATATCATATCGGCAGAGGGGGTTAGAATGGATCCCGAAAAGGTAAAGGCGATATAAGAGTGGCCCCAGTTAACTTCCGTTCATGAGGCTCGTCCTTGCCTCTTATTACAGGCAATTATTGCACATTTTGCGTCTATCATTGACCGCTTTAGCAAACAAGCCCATTTCGTTCCTATGAGGAAAATCATCAAAGCAGATAGGATGGCAGCTCTGTTCTTTCGGCATATCTTTCGATTACATGGGATGCCCCAATCTATCGTCAGTGACCGTGATCCACGAATGACAAGTCTCTTAAGGAGAGCACTCTTTGATAGTATAAACACTACATTGAAGTTCTTGTCATCATTTCATCCACAAACAGATGGTCAATCAAAAAATGCAAATTCCACAATACTTGAACTTCTCAAGACCTACATTCGGATCATAAGAACTTGTGGAGGAAATATTTACCGCTCATGGAATTTGCCTACAATAACATCACTCATTCATCAACCGGAAAGGCACCCTTTGAGATCATTGAGGGAACTTGTAAAGTCCCCCAGATTCTACTCACAAAGGATAAGATTTTCAAGACCGACAAATTTGTACAAGACTTGGATATTGCATATTTGAAGGTTAAAGAAGCTTTACAAAAGTCCCAAGACAAGCAAAAGCGAGCTCCTGACAAGCACAGGAAGAGATTGGATATCAAAGTGGGAGATTGGGTTTTGCTTAGATTTGAAAAGGCACGATTACGGAAAAAGAAAGGCGCGGTTATATCCCGATACTATGGCCCATTCAAGGTCATTCACGGCATTAATGATGTTTCTTTCCGATTAGAATTACCTTCCCATTGGAAAATCCACAACGCTTTCCATGTCAACCTTCAAAGGAGATTTACCTACTACACCTTTAGACAACTCTCAACAAAGGTAGAAGAGGTTGAAGAGATTTTGATCCCATAACATATTTTGGTTCATAAAGATTGCACCACTCAAGGAAAAACAACACGAAGATTTTTGGTGGAGTTCAAGAACTATCCAATGATGGATGCTCAATGGATGACTTATGAGGAACTGGCAGATCATGACAATCTGATCCAATTGTACAAAGAAGCTTTTTGATAAGCTTGAGTTCTGAATGTATGAATTCTGACATGGTATGACCGATGGCATGCTTCCGTCATATCATGAGGTAGATGCTCACTTGATATACTCTCCATAAACTTTGGATGAACGATCGTATCCATAGAGACATCCGTTGCGAACTTTCCCTTTGATGAGATCCGATGACATTTTATAAGCATTGAAATGGCTTACACCCGTGACATACTTTCCATATTTTGGAAGTATGATGTGTTTAATTTGGCCAATTGAAAGATTTTTGGACGCAATCGAGGAGTCTGTTGCTAGTTTTTTTTTTCTATATGAGTATCGAAAGCATTGCATTAGTACGCATTCCTACCCGATAAATGTTGAAAGTTTTCATATTTTCTTACATCCTACAATCAAGGACGATTGCTTTGATTTTAGAAGGCGATATGTGACCGGTTTTAGGGTTAGGGTTTCTGCATCGAGGTCATAGACACATTTGATCCATGCGTTCATTTGGCCAGTCACAGACTCACTCTCCCTAGAAAGGTGGTTTGTGCCAATCTCTTGTTCAAAGCCAAAATCCTCTGTACCATGAAGGATTCTCTCTATGTTGCCTATGCATCTGTGAGTTTGTGACCATCTACGTGGCACTAAGATGTTTGAGTGACCTTCCGGTTTGGAACTAACTTGACTGTATTGATGGCGAAGAAAGAAAAGCAGAAAGAAAGGCAGCAATTGATCGTAAGTACCAAGAAAGAATGACAGCCATAGCACGTTGTCAGGAGTTTTTTGGAGTAACAGATTGTGCATATGTACATATCCATGCATGGTGTATCGAATAAAAGATTGCCCATTTTCCAGAGCCAGGTGGTTACGTGGAGCCCACATGTGTACAGGTAGGACAGCATGTACATAGTGCATCGATTTTCACTATTACCAGTACCAGTGTGTTTTTTCTACAATAATGAGGAGTTGGTAGTGCGTAAAACTTCTCGAGGAAGCTATCCGCGGGCCAACGACATGAGGAAAGCAGGTGCGTCAGATGGCATCTAGTGGCGTCAGGAGGTCGAACGGGGTCAATACTTGCACGTGGAGAAGTACGTACACAACGTGGGTTTTTTCTTGTGAGAGTTATGCAGAAAGGTCATCATTAGGACCACTTTTTGGGGCCACTTCACGTGGTGGCGGGATGCATTATTGAAAAAAGCTGAGTGCCAGGTGTGCGTATGGATGCAAAAAGGTGACAACTATGCATTGCGAGGTCAGTTTTTGGCCTGTTCGGGGTCCGTTTGAGGTCATCTAAAAGGCCAAGGGTGCCCAAGTAATAAAGCTAAGTGTGGGAACTGAAAAAACAGAGAGAAGACCAGAAAAAAACGTGGAGAAGAGAGGAGGAACAGCCGCAGGTGTGTTTTTTTTTGGGTTTTTGGAGCCTGTTTTGGCCGTAAACTGCTCATCCGAGGTCGGATTTGAGCACTGTGACATTGTAGGGTGGGGTTTTTGGGCGTTCCGGACGCAATGGCGCTGTCCATTTTGCCAAATTCCTCACAAATTTTCTGCTATTTTTCTGTGTAATCTTCTCCGATGAGTGAAGCCTCTGCTTAACTTTGTGGTTATATCTGGTGTATTTCCTCAATACTGTGTAAACTATTTGCCCCATTGGTGTTGGGCTGAGCTTCATTGAGTCTAAACAACAGCAATTTGCCTCCTTTGAGCTGAATTGAGAGTGTGTGTGTGAGTGTGTATGTGTGAGTGTTGAGTGGACAAGTGGGAAATCTCTCTCTTCTCACTCCGTCTGTGTGTTTCCTGTCTCGGCTAGGCTGGTTGTGTAAGCCGAGTGGTGCCCCATAATGTGTGTGTGTATCATCCCAAGAGTGTGTGTCGGGTCATTATAGAGGCGTTGTGTGTGTTTCCATCCCGCTCACATTCTTTTGGCGCCCCCACGGAGGATCTTCTTCGAGTATCTTCTGCTTCGAGCTTCGAGATTCGAGATTCGGGGCTACAGGTTACAGGTTACAGGGACAGGTACAGGTGATTCACACAGGTACAGAGAGCTGGAGTACAGTGATATACTAGCAGTGATGTCACTTGCAGTTGTTGTGGGTATGCATCACTTGGCGCCTATTTGAGCGCATTGTCTGCTGGATTGTACGTTACTTGTGGAAACTGCCATTGTACGCATTTGTGGAGCCATTCTTGGTTGTATTTGGCAGTCCCAGCCATTTCTGAGACTTGGTCTGGAAGATAGTCATTTCTGAGACTTGACTATACGCGATTTGCATTAGCCTTCCTGTGAGGGTCGATAGCGTGAGGTTTTTATTGAGCTGGGGGATTCTCAAATGTGGAGATCCTTTCGGTGATACAGGTAGCTGGAGCACCCTTTTTGTGACCTCGCCATAGGCTATGTACTAGTGAGTCCTACTTGATGCTCGAGTTCTATTGTTGACAGTTTATGCATACATATACAGTCTATATTTTGGGTTCCTACTGCTCTATTTCTGGGAAACTCTGCCAAAATTTTTCCAAGTTATGATGGCTGGTTTTTTGGTCTTTTGAGCCATTTATGCTGTTATGCTGCTGAAATTTTGGCAAAAAATCAGAGGTTAAGTCAGGTGTGCCTTCTTGGGAGCTTCATGGTTGGCTTTAATGGATGATCAAAATGGCCCTCAATTCACTCCATTTCATTTAACTCAAAGAATCCAGATAAATGTTCATGTGTCCAGGAAGATTTTTTTCCAGCAGCGCATAGTCTTTATGTTCGGGCCAAGAAGATTACGAGAGATCTTGTAATGTCCTTTGCCTGTTGTAATTCCGATGATCAACTATGAAAACTCATTTGATGTGCATGTGTTTGTCCTTATCTAAAGTTGAGCTCCATTGAAGTTTTTGGGGATTGGCTAGTCAAAAGTTTTGGGTTCTTGCACGTGTGTTCAAAGGGGTTCTCAAAGCATTGTAACTTGGGTAGCCATGGCTTTCTCTTATCCGGAGTTTCATGGAAGAAGTGATAAAGATGTGGAAGATTTTTTGGAAAAGATTTAGGTTGCCTGCATTAGCAACCAGATTCATGACCCTGTGCGCAGATGTTACGTCTTCTCCAAATTTGTTTGAAGAGTAATGCACGAGTCTGGTCCAAAACATTTGAAGAGGAGTTGCGTGCAGCGAATCCACCAGTAAGATTGAGTTGGGACAATCTAAAGCATGGGTTGGAAGTTGAGTTTGTGAAGATAGAAGATCCTGACAAAGTGTGGCAAGAAGTATAAGGTTTGGTGCAAAAGGAAGGTGAGCCAGTAGATGCGTACATACGTAAGTTCTCATTGGCATGGGAGCGGATGTGCAAGGCCTTAGCACCACAGATACCCCCGCCTGACATGATGAAGAAGGACAGGTTCTTGGCTGGTCTTTGGGAGAATATACGTTGGAGAGTGGAGCTAAAGAAGCCTAGGACATATGAAGATGCACTAGAGGTAGCAAGTAACAAAGAGTGGAAGCTGAGGAAAATGAGCCAGTTAGGGGTGGAGTCTTTGCCCATGAGGTCTGAATTTCAGCCTATGGACTCTTTACAAGGTCGCATGCCAGGGGTTCATCACGAACCAGTGGTTCCTGTTACTACTCAGGTTATGCCAACAGTGGTCACTACAGCAGTGCAAGATGATGGGCTAAGCCAAGACATGAGGCAAATGGTAGATTTGATGAAGAATCTCAGCCTAAACATGCTAGGTCAAGTGGGAAATAATCGAGGTCGAGGGAGGTTTGCAAATCAGCCAGGAGGTGAAGAAAGGCTTACGAATGGTGTTGGACAAAGCAATGGTAGGTTTTGGAGGCAGACGCCCACATGTTACAATTGTGGAGAGTTGGGTCACATCAGCCCGCAATGTGATAAGCCACCAAGGATGGGGGGAGACATGTATCCATTGCCAAGACAAGTGTTAACTAGGTCAAATGATTATGGCATCGAAATTAAGGGAGATGAAGGAACCAGTGGATTAACCCAAGAGGAAAAGGGAAAGAAAAAAGTGCTAAGTGTAGTCACCTTGGAGAAGGCATCAAAGCTAGAGGATACATTAGTGATGCCTATTGGGAAGAGGACCACAGAGGATAAGGAAGGAAGAAGTGCCCCAAGTCCTAGTAAGAAGAAAGGAAAGAGCCATGAAGGCGAGGATGTCAAGGCCAAGAGGAAAAGGAGAGCTCGTCGAAAGTTTCATGTTTCAGATTTTCCACTAGGGGATGGGCAATTAAGCTATGACTTGAAGGAGGATCTGACGAGCAGGAAGGCAGATGTTACTTTTGGGCAGCTTATAGAGATGGTGCCTAAGCTAAAGCGACAGTGGAAGAGGATGGTTAACCCAATGGAGAAAGAGCCAGAGAGAGGTTCAGTAAAGGTGTTGGCAATGGATGAGCTACCAGACATTTGTCCAATAGTAGATGTGTGGCATAAAAAGAAAAATTTGGGACAAGGTTATGTGGATGGCGGCCCAAATATACGTCATAACACCCTCATGCGTTGAGAAGATGGATCTCACAGTGGCTGGGGTGTCAGGTTTTCGGATCAGATTGGCAAACCATCAAAAAGTACAATGCTTGGGCGTTGTAAAGAGCTTAGAAGTGGAGGCATATGATGCAAAGGCAGTGGTTGATTTTCATGTGATGCCAACAGGGTTGGGAGCATATCCTATTATACTGGGCAGACCATGGTTACGTGCAGTGGGAGCTGTTCAAGATTGGCGACATGGTACGATTAGCCTCTATGGAAAGACAGGTACCAAGAAGCTTTATAATATGGACACAAGGAAACGATTAGAGGAGCTTTATGAAGATGAGGATGAGTCTAGTGATAAAGACTCTTCCACGGTGACAGATGAGGACAGAGATAGCACTACCAACAGTGATGAGGATGCTGATGTTGCATTTCTTTTGATGGACAAAGAAATCCAGGAGTTTGGTTTAGTTGCATTTGCGAATGAGGTTGAAGATGAAAGTGAAGGGCCTTATGAAGTGATTGAAGGGCTGATGCAAACCAAGGTTGAGTTGTCAAAGAAGCAAGAATTGATGACACAAATGATCAGTGGAGACCTCTCAGCTATGGAGAAGGATATATATTTGCACATGCTGGCTAGTTTTCCTGATTTGTTCATTACTTCATATGAAGAGATCAAAGGGTTCAAGGGCGAAGAGATGCATATAGAGCTGAAAGAAGGTGCTAAGCCAATGCAGCAAAGGCTAAGAAGGATGGGTCAAGAGAAAATGGAAGCCTTGCGAGAAGAGGTGGACAAGTTGTTGAAGGCAGGGTTCATAGTCCCTGTGGAGACCACAGAATGGGTGAGTCCAATTGTAGTCAGTCCAAAGAAGGATGGGAAGTGGAGAATTTCTGTAGATTTTAAACCCTTAAACGCAGCCACTAAGAAGAACCCATATCCTCTTCCATTCATCGATCAGATCTTGGATTCAGTGGCAGGTTATGAGAGGTACAGTGTGTGTGATGGTTTTTCAAGCTATTTTCAATTGAAGATTGCTCTTAAAGACCGCACAAAGACCACTTTTATTACGCCATGGGGCTGCTATTGCTACACAGTATTGCCATTTGGGTTGTCAAATGGACCTTCCTTCTATCAAGAGAGAGAAAATTGGGTATTGGCTCCATTCATTGGTAGTTGTGTTAAAGCTTTTATGGATGACTTCTGTGTCTATAGCAATAGGGCTGAACATCATGAGAAACTACAAATGGTATTGGCTCGATATGATGAATGTGGAGGACAACTAAATCCAAAGAAATGTCATCTAGCACAGCCAAGGGTGAAGTTATTGGGCCATATGGTGTCAGAAAATGGCATTGAGGCTGATCCAGAAAAGGTTAAGTCTATTATTCTTCTTCCATCACCTACGAGTACGAAGCAATTGGCAACTTTTATACACAAAGTGAAGTACATGGCAAGGTTTATTCCATTGTCTTCTCAGATTCTTTATCCATTACAACAAGTGGCAAAGTATGATCCATTGCAATGGGATGACAACTGTGACGAAGTGTTTCGAGAGGTGAAAGAGGTGTTAGGGGGGTTGTCAGCAATGCAGGCTCTTGATTGAAAGCAAGTGTTTTATGTAAATCCATCAGTAGGGGAGGATGCCATTGGAGCCATGCTATTGCAAAAGGGGAAGGGCAGCCATTATATGAGGCCAGTGTATTGTGCAAGCCGTGTGAAGCTGGTAGCAGAGAGAAAATTCTCGGAAGTAGAGCTAGTGATGGCCAGTGTAATATTTGCTTGTCGACGATTTCGTCATTACTTGCTACCACGACCTTTTGTTTTCTTGACGAGTTATGCCTTTTTGCCACAGTTAATTAATGGCACTAACATGTCAAATGTGGTCAAGAAATGGGTAATTGAGCTGCAAGAATTTGCGTTCTCTTTTCTAGTAAGATAGTACAAGGGCTACCCTAGCTGATTTGTTGACCTACAAGGAGAATCCCCTTATTGTTAAGGAAGAGGTGGTGAGAAAGGTAGTTGAAGAAGTGACACATATCAAAAATGCACATGTGTTGTTCTTTGATGGTTCATACAGAAAGAGCCATGATGCGGCTTCAGGGGGTATAGCACTTTATGATCCAGAGGGGAAGCTAGTATACAAGAGAGGGTTCAAATTGGATGCTCATAGTAATAATGAGACTGAATATGCTACTCTGGAAGCCGGATTACACATTTGTTTGAAGCATGGGGTTCGAAGGTTGAGCATAAAAGGTGATGCCTTGTTAGTGGTGAAGCAAGTGCTGGGTGTGTGGAAGAGCAAGAACACCTCATTGAAGGAAATGTGCTTCAGAATTAAAGGCCTGCTAAAAAAGTTCGAAGCATGGAGCATCAGACACTTTGAACGTGCTCTAAATGGAGAGGCACATGAAGCAGCTCAAGGCATGATTGGGGAGCTATTTGTGTTGAGGACCACTTTACCTCTTTATCATGGCCGGGAAAGTTTGACTCCAGAAGAGGAGTTTTTGCTAACAGGAATCATTCCAAAGGAGATTCAGAAGTCTAAGAAGTATGGTTTTGTGCGTAGAGCATATAGGTACAAATTGATTGGTGATGTCTTATACATGAAAGGGGCTGATCTCGTGTTGAGACGTGTACCTTGGCGAGAGGAGCTTTATAGAGTGTTGGAAGAGAATCATGAAGACGCATGTGGTGGCCATTTTGCTCCTAGCCTGCTAGATCATTCATGATGAACAGCAGCAAAAAGAGATATGAGGCTCTCCTCATCACAGGTCTCCTCATCCCTCACCAACACTCCTTGATCCACAGATAGCTCATCTTGCTCGACCATCATCAACCTGGCATGATACAATTTAAGACGCAATCCATTTACCCTTGACTTATGTAGAAACCCATCGAGGTTAGCCAACTGATATGTACCATTCGGGAAACACTCCACTACCTTGAAAGGGCCTTCCCACTTAATTTGAAACTTCTTTTGGAAGGTGTTGTCCAGCTTACTGTTGTAGCGCAAAACCAAGTCATGCTTCTTGATATCCTTACTTTTGACCTTTTCATTTATCTTTGCCAAAGCCCTATCTTGCATCTGCCCATAATGTTCCAATGCACTCATCCTATCCAGCTGAACCTCTTGTAGCTGTAAGAGCCTCTCTTTGAATGCATCACTAGGCGGCCCAAGCAACTTCTCTAACATCTTGACCGTAGGCAACTCTACCTCCACAGGCAATAATGCTTCCTTTCCATACACCAAATGAAATGGAGTAAACCCTGTACCCGTCTTCACTGAAGTACGGTAAGCCCATAATGCACTAGGCAATTCCAAATCCCAATTCTTTCCTTGGTGCTCTGTCCCTTTCGAAAGAATTTGTACCAACTCACCATTGAATCTTTCATTTGAGCCATTACACTGTGGGTAATAAGGAGTGGTATGCTGGTGCCTAATCTTCATCTTTGCACATAAAAAATCTAGCAGTTTAGCTCTAAATCCTGGCCCCTTATCTGAAAGTAGCTCTAATGGCACCCCAAACTTGCAACATATTTCATCATATACAAATTTTGCCACATCCTTTGCAGTGATCTGTTTTACTGCTATAGCCTCTGCCCATCTAGAGAGATAGTCCACTGCCGTCAAGATATAGCTTTTGCCCCTGCTTGTGATAGGTAACGGGCCTATTGCATCAATCCCCCACTTTTCAAACACATCAAAGGCCATAATGGTTTTTCGTAGCTCTGGCTTCAACACTCTCTTCCCAAATGCTTGACACCTATTGCAAGACCTACACCAATGGTGAACATCCTTGTGCAAACTAGGCCACACACAGGAGTTTTTTGGAGTAAGAGATTGTGCATATGTACATATCCATGCATGGTGTATCGAATAAAAGATTGCCCATTTTCCAGAGCCAGGTGGTTACGTGGGGCACACATGTGTACAGGTAGGACAGCATGTACATAGTGCATCGATTTTCACTATTACTAGTACCAGTGTGTTTTTTCTACAATAATGAGGAGTTGGTAGCGCGTAAAACTTCTCGAGGAAGCTATCCGCGGGCCGACGACATGAGGAAAGCAGGTGCGTCAGATGGCATCTAGTGGCGTCAGGAGGTCGAACGGGGTCAATACTTGCACGTAGAGAAGTACGTACACAACGTGGGTTTTTTCTTGTGAGAGTTATGCAGAAAGGTCATCATTAGGACCACTTTTTGGGGCCACTTCACGTGGTGGCGGGATGCATTATTGAAAAAAGCTGAGTGCCAGGTGTGCGTATGGATGCAAAAAGGTGACAACTATGCACTGCGAGGTCAGTTTTTGGCCTATTCGGGGTCCGTTTGAGGTCATCTAAAAGGCCAAGGGTGCCCAAGTGATAAAGCTAAGTGTGGGAACTGAAAAAACAGAGAGAAGACCAGAAAAAAACGTGGAGAAGAGAGGAGGAACAGCCGCAGGTGTGTTTTTTTTAGGGTTTTTGGAGCCTGTTTTGGCCGTAAACTGCTCATCCGAGGTCGGATTTGAGCACTGTGACATTGTAGGGTGGGGTTTTTGGGCGTTCCGGACGCAATGGCGCTGTCCATTTTACCAAATTCCTCACAGATTTTCTGTTGTTTTTCTGTGTAATCTTCTCCGATGAGTGAAGCCTCTGCTTAACTTTGTGGTTGTATCTGGTGTATTTCCTCAATACTGTGTTGGGCTGAGCTTCATTGAGTCTAAACAATAGTAATTTGCCTCCTTTGAGTTGAATTGAGAGTGTGTGTGTGAGTGTGTATGTGTGAGTGTTGAGTGGGCAAGTGGGAAATCTCTCTCTTCTCACTCCGTCTGTGTGTTTCCTGTCTCGGCCAGGCTGGTTGTGTAAGCCGAGTGGTGCCCCATAATGTGAGTGTGTATCATCCCAAGAGTGTGTGTCGGGTCATTATAGAGGCGTTGTGTGTGTTTCCATCCCGCTCACAACGTTAACACAAAGAAAGAAGGGCAGCCATAAAGCGTGAACACAAAGAAAGAAGAGCCGAATTGGATCGCGAGCGCGAGCACGAACGCTTGGCGGCCGAGCAGAGAGCCCAACACATGCAAGAGTTGGTCCTACTTTTTTCTAATATGCAGGCACAGATTGAAAAGAATTGGGAGAAGGAGACTCTCTCAATCTCTTATTTTCCAAAGCATGACAAACAAGATTTGGATGATAATGACAAGCATGATGAATTGCATGATGATGATGAGCATGGTGATTTGCATGATCAAGATGTGATTATTCACGAGCATGATGATTTGCAGGATAATGATGTGATTGTTCACAAGGATGATGGTTTAGTTGACACTTTGTCTCAGAAGCTAACCTCATTGCAGATTCGATTGATCACACAGTACCGATCTTTGCTCTCGAGTCAAGGTCCAACGGAACCCCCACAGGAAGTATTATGTGTTCGAATGATTGGTCAGCATGCATTGTTCGAGTGTTCCATCCGTGATGCTTTCCTGTATTTTAATCACCGTCCTTATGTGATCCCTTTTCATAGGCATGCCATATTGTACGTTGAACACAATTCACTCATGAATAAGCACGGATGTATGCGGATGATTCATGAAAAGATGAAATGTTTGCATTCAAGGAATTCACATTCCATGTCTCTTCCTTGGCATGACACAGTTGATGAGCGCGGAGCGGTGTGTGCAAGTGATAGAGCACGCGAGGAAGTGCAGGGTGTGTAGAGGCACTGAGCTAGAGAAGTTGACAGATCGAAAGAGGAGAGAGAGAGGGGCGTTGCACAATATTGGGGAAGGGAATAAGTGTGTGAGCAAAATGGCTCACTTCCCCTTTATTAAAAGTATAGGACCAATTTAAAGTTAGTGGCCAAGTTCAATGTGAACTTGGCCAAAGGTTAATAACCTTTAAAACTATACACAATGGGGGCCATTTGGGCCTTTAGCCCAACAACCTCGCACTTAAAGGCATAAATGGCGCCTTTAAGCTACGTGACTCCCACCATCTCTATACATAGATGATGTTGTGCTTTGTATAAGCACTTAATGAGAGCATATGCTGGATTTTGTGATGTATGGACCTTAACCAATGTAATAAGGCCATCCTCAAGCACTTCTCGTATGAAGTGATACCGCACATCAATATGCTTTGTGCGTGCATGAAACATGGCATTCTTTGCCAGACATATGGCACTTTGGCTATCACAACCAAGCATAGGTGCCTTGGTAGGCAAACCAAACTCACTGCATAGACGTGCTAACCAAATAGTTTCTTTAGAAGCCTCAGTGGTATATTCAGCCTCTGTAGTAGACAACGCAACGATCTTTTGCAATCTAGAACACCATGAAACAGCACCTCCTGCAAGAGTAAACACATAGCCACTTGTGGATTTCCGTGTATCCACATCACCAGCCATGTCAGAGTCACAAAATCCCTTCAACTCCAATGGTCCTTTACCATAGCAGAGGCATTTGTTTTTAGTCCCTTTCAAGTACCTCATAATGGACTTCACTGCATCCCAATGCAATCTGTCGGGATTAGCCATAAACCGGCTCACAACTCCCGCTGCATGGGCTATGTAAGGCCTAGTAGCAACCATAGCATACATAAATGAACCACAAGCTGAAGCATAAGGCACACTTTGCATGTCATTGGCTTCTTCCTTTGACTTAGGACAATCATCCTTGGAGATTTTGACATATGGCTGTAATGGCACACCAAGAGCCTTTGCTTCAGCCATGTTAAATCTGTCCGGCACCTTTTCAATGTACTTTTCTTGCGACAAATACAATAGGCGCTTGTCTCTTTTCCTTGTAACACGCACCCCAAGTATATGTTCAGCTGCCCCAAGGTCTTTCATTGAAAATGCAAATTTCAACTGCCCTTTAAGAGCATCAACAGTGCTTCTTTTCTTTGCAGCTATCAACATATCATCCACATAGGTCACAAGAATGATAGGGCTGCCATCCTTGTCACATGGCACATCCAACCCTATGTGTCCGTGGACAAGCTACAGCATGATCAGGGTTCAGTCAGTCCAGTCAGTCTAGATTAGAAGTGATCTGGCACTTTTGTGAGTCTATTCGTAGACCGTGCATGCCCAGTCACTTAGCATAGATGCATATCCTCTGGTTGCACACAACATGATCATCAGTATTCCCTTCAGAATCCATCAGATTCCATCAGGAGAATTTTCCATTGCATTTAGCCTATTTTCCCTATTTTTGACAATTTTCACTTATTATTTTTAAGTGACTTTCCAACAAAAGTAGGTAGGGCAATTTTGCTAAGTTTGTATATAGGCAAACCCAAGTTAGCACTAAATGGCAGAAGAAGCAACAGGAGCTCCCCGCTCAACAGGCATCTTTTCAGCAAGAACCCCTCAGCACCATCAAGTCCTTGGCGTTTTCTCCAAGTAGCAGATTCCCCTATCCTCAACATTGGCGTTTTGCTCCAGCATATCCTCGCCATCACCAACATACCTAGCGTTTGCATTATCAAGGGAATCGCCAGCAGGTGTTATCAGCCTAGCGTTAAGGAAAACCCAGCCTTGCTAGCGTTTGACCTCAAGTACACCAACGTTTTACTAACGCTACAGCAGCCCTAGCGTTCCCTATTTGCAGCCATTTCTGCAGCAGATGGACCAGCGATTTCAGCCTTTAGGAACCCAGCAGATTCAGCCCTAGATGATTGCAGAAGATCCGATTTCAGCCGCTCAATCAAAAACGCAGCCAAAAACACCCAAGTCATTTTCAGCCACCGAAATAGTCCCAGATTTCAGCCCCTAGCGTTTTTGGACAGCAGTAGAAAGACCGCAGATTTCAGCCTTTAAGTCGTTGTCGTCATCGGCATAGTCCCAAGTTGCATCAGTCCATTGCATCCGCATTGTACCACTTTGTGCGATCAATAAGTAGACCACTCTCGCCGACGAGAGTGGGGCCTTCAGAGGAATGTTTTACAACGTCTCTGGTGTCCGTATCTCCTCTTCTCTCTCTATCTCTCAGTCTCATACACTTGCAGCAGCACAGTGTCCATTCACTTTGTTTGTGGTCATAGCACTTTCCATTAAGAACGGAAGGCTCTACCTTCCATAAGAAACTAAAAGGAACCTTGAGCACAGGAGCGATCGGCTAGCATCTCATCTGGAGCAAAGCGCAAACATTCATTTCCGCTGCACCTAACATTGGTATCAGAAGCTTTGGCAGTGTTCTATATTACTCAAGGCAAGAATCCACAAGAATTTTTTTTGCTTGTTGTGGGGGGGGGGGCGGGGGGGGGGTAACAAGCGAACCCAAGTTTCCCCGCTTGGGCGTGGTCGAGATTCACCTAAACGGGTTTGTTGAAGAGTTGACCAAGAATCCAAGAAAGAAGGACTTGTCCAAGTTCCTCACGTCATACCCTTGTGTCTCTTTTCGCTCATTGAGAGAGCGGATACCCAAGACCCTCAAGAACCCAAGTTCCTCGTGAACTTAAGAACCAAAGATCATAGTGCATGGTCGTCACCCGAAGCGGAATGGATACTTCGCATACAGGTGATGAGCATGAGAGAGGCGATGAAGGATTCTCCCTACCAGGAGATTTTTCCAACCCTCCCCCTTCGCCATCTACGCCACGAGTTGGACTCACGTCTATGGAGGCGATGGTCAAGTCAATGTTGGACATGATGGCACAACAACAAGAAACGAATCGAGTTGCGTTGGCACAACTCGCAAGCAAAGCAGAACAACAAGAAGCTAAGGACCGTGAGTGCGACGAAAGAAACGCAAGACTAGCCGCACAACAAGAAGACAATCCCCTTGCTTTAGAACGCGAGCGCGACGCACGTAAAGAACGAAAACAACAAAGAAAGATGGAGGAAGCGGCAAGAAGCGCGGCCTTGGAGGCCGAGCGTGCAGCTCAAAGATTGGCTTTGGAGACCGAGCGTGAAGCTCAAAGAGAGCTACGCACTCAAGAATTGCTTCGACAAGTGCTAGCCTCGAAGACCGAACCACCCAAAGATCGTGGGAGTTCCTCAAGTGGCGCAAGCCACAAAGCAGATTCCAACCATCCAATCACAGAGAAGTTGACTTTCAATAAGTAGATGGATGCTACGGTTATTCATTCTTGGTTGCATCAATTTAATGCTTATTTTGCGACAACTAAGAAGACACAAAATAGCAAAGTTTTGACAGTAGCTATGTACCTTGCCAGTGATGCCATCAATTGGTACCACGCATGGCAAGAGGCACAGTTAGCCACGCACCTAGAGGAAGCCGACGAATTCACGCCCCTTTCCTTCAATTGGGCTGATTTCCAAGACAAGCTCAAGGCGCGGTTTATGCCACCTCAATACCTCGCACGATTGAAGAACGATTGGCGAGCTCTCAAGCAAAATGGTATGCCAGTTATGTCTTTTTCTAATCGTGTTTTGCAGCTAGGCACTCAATTACGAAAATCGGATGATGAGCACAAAGACACTTTTCTCTTTGGATTGGACGAGTATATCAAGTACGATGTCGAGGTGCTCGATCCAATCGATCTCAACAAGGTGGTAGCAATTGCTCTCACACAGGAGATGAAGCACAACAAGGGAAAGCCTAAGAAGAACAAGACTTCCACAAGTACCTCGCAGACTTCTCAAAACCCTCAGAACGGTAAGAATGGTAAGAAAGGTAACTCTTCTAACCAATCTTCCAACAGTCTCTCAGAAAAGAATTCTTCCAATGAATCTAAGGGTAAAGCTAACACAATTGCTAAACCTAAGCTTACTCCAGATGAAAAGGTAGCACAAGGGATTGTAGGAGGATACATCACGTCGGAAGAGCAAAGCACTTATTCTAAGGAAGGTCATTGTTTTCATTGTCACATTAAGGGTCACATAAAAAGAACATGTCCTAGGCCTGAATCGAAGGAATCTAAAGAATCCACAGAACCCACTTCCTCTGTCAATGCAATGAATGATAACACAAGTGTGCCCCAAGTTTCTCATGACCCTCCCATTGATGATTCTCTCATTAAATGTTATGGTCGTACGTCGAGGCAGCGTTTTGTCATATTGTTTGACCCAGGTAGTATGCATGATGTGATCGGTTCCTCTCTTGTTGAGAGAGCCCGCCTCGAAGTTAGTCCGAGATCTCCTATGGAGGTCTCTGGCTTTCGTCCCCGTATGGACGCTCTCATCACGGAGGAGTGCCTTGATGTGTTTTTTGAAATTCAACAAGCTGCCTTCACATGAAGATTTGTTGTTTCTCCTCTCTCAGGATGTGATATGATTTTGGGCATTAAATGGTTTCGTGAACTGGACGCTCTCATTGATTTTGAGGCTAACACTCACTTTACATGCCAAAAGTGATTCTCCCATTGTCATTCATGGAGAGAACATTGTTCATTCTCCATCTCTCATTGCTAATATGCAGGACAAGATTGAAAGGATTCATGAGAAGGAGACTCTCTCAGTCTCTTCTTCTCCAAAGCATGACACACAGGATTTGCATGATTATGAAAAGCATGATAATTTGATTGACAATGATCACCATGATGATTTCGATGATAATAATGAGCATGATGATTTGCATGATCAAGATGTGATTTCTCACAAGCATGATGAGTTGCATGAAGAAGATGTGATTGTTCACATGGATGATGTGTTAGTTGAAGCTTTTTCTAGCGAAGCTAACCTCGTTGTAGATTCGATCAATCACGAAGAACCGATCTTGGCTTTCGAGAAAAGTTCCAAAGAACCCCCACAGGACGACTCGATCATTCAGGAAGAACCGATCTTGGCTCTCGAGCCTAGGTCCAAAGAACCCTCACAGGAAGTATTATGTGTTCGCATGATTGATACACACGCATTGTTCGAATGTTTCATTCGTGATCGTTTCCTGTATTTTAGTCAGCCTCTTTATGTGATCCCTTTTCCTAGGCATGATATATTGTACGTTGAGCACGTTTCACTCACGAATGAGCACGAATGTATGCGAATTTTTCATGAAAAGCTGAAAGGTATGTATGTAAGGAAGTCACAATCCATGTCTCTTCCTTGGCATGACACAGTTTCCGAACGAACACATGAAGGTATGAGCACCAAGCGTGGGCATTTCCATTGTGTTTTGCCACAGTTGATAGCTCTAGATCATAAGAGAAAGATTCGATCTCATTGTTTGCGTGTATGTGGTGAACGGTTTGGCACTCCGTCTATTGGTTCATCTACCTTGCATGCACAGTCTTTGAGAAAGACGAGATTTTTTCCACTCACTTTACATGGAATAGGTATGTTCATGGTTTTGTGTTGGAAATGGTTTTAGGAATTTTCACCCATGGAGATTCTTGAAGAAGAAAGAAGCAGGACTCTCGACGAAGTTGAAGCATCGAAGGAAACTCAGAAGACTTTGTGTCGCTTTCGGCGCGGCCCAAAGAAGCAAGCGTTGCAGACCTTTATGAAGTTCAAGTACTGCACGACCCACACATCAGAGTGGGCCGGCGAAGAGTCCCTTCCAGGATTCCGGATGCTATTGGCAATCTCCCTCGATGCCATACAGTTCGGTACCAGTACCTCACTTTGAAAAGGAGGGGATGTCACGTGACACATCCAACCCTATGTGTCCGTGGACAAGCTACAGCATGATCAGGGTTCAGTCAGTCCAGTCAATCTAGATTAGAAGTGATCTGGCACTTTTGTGAGTCTATTCGTAGACCGTGCATGCCCAGTCACTTAGCATAGATGCATATCCTCTGGCTGCACACAACATGATCATCAGTATTCCCTTCAAAATCCATCAGATTCCATCAAGGAAATTTTCCAGAGCATTTAGCCTATTTTCCCTATTTTTGACAATTTTCACTTATTATTTTTAAGTGACTTTCCAACAAAAGTAGGTAGGGCAATTTTGCTAAGTTTGTATATAAGCAAACCCAAGTTAGCACTAAATGGCAGAAGAAGCAGCAGGAGCTCCCCGCTCAACAGGCATCTTCTCAGCAAGAACCCCTCAGCACCATCAAGTCCTTGGCGTTTTCTCCAAGTAGCAGATTCCCCTATCCTCAGCATTGGCATTTTGCACCAGCATATCCTCGCCATCACCAACATACCTAGCGTTTGCATTATCAAGGGAATCGCCAGCAGATGTTATCAGCCTAGCGTTAAGGAAAACCCAGCCTTGCTAGCGTTTGACCTCAAGTACACCAACGTTTTACTAACGCTACAGCAGCCCTAGCGTTCCCTATTTGCAGCCATTTCTGCAGCAGATGGACCAGCGATTTCAGCCTTTAGGAACCCAGCAGATTCAGCCCTAGATGATTGCAGAAGATCCCCGATTTCAGCCCTCAAAAACGCAGCCAAAACAGTCATTTTCAGCCACCGAAAATAGTCCCAGATTTCAGCCCCTAGCGTTTTTGGACAGCAGTAGAAAGACCGCAGATTTCAGCCTTTTAAGTCGTTGTCGTCATCGGCATAGTCCCAAGTTGCATCAGTCCATTGCATCCGCATTGTACCACTTTGTGCGATCAATAAGTAGACCACTCTCGCCGACGAGAGTGGGGCCTTCAGAGGAATGTTTTACAACGTCTCTGGTGTCGTATCTCTCTTCTCTCTCTATCTCTCAGTCTCATACACTTGCACGCACAGTGTCCATTCACTTTGTTTGTGGTCATAGCACTTTCCATTAAGAACGGAAGGCTCTACCTTCCATAAGAACTAAAAGGAACCTTGAGCACAGTTCGGAGCACTCATCTTGAGCAAAGCGCAAACATTCATTCCGCTGCACCTAACAATCCTCATCACGTTTGGTATACAAACAATGGTCTGCATGGCTTCTTTTGTAACCATGTTTAAGCATGAAGCGATCAAACTTCTTGTACCATTGTCTACATGATTGTTTCAGCCCATACAAGCTTCTATTGAGCATACATACCAAATGTTCCTTGCCAGAAATAACAAAACCCTCGGGTTGCTTCATGTAAAGCTCTTCTTCCACATCACTATGCAAGAAAGCGGTATGTACATCCATTTGGTCCATTTCCAAATCAAGAGCAACCACTATGGCAAACAATACACGCAAAGTGGTCATCTTCACAACGGGAGAGAACACTTCCTGAAAGTCTATGCCCTTGGTTTGAACATATCCTTTGCAACTAGCCTTGCCTTATACTTGGGTTTTGCATCAACTGTCTTGATTTTATATACCCATTTGTTAGGAATAGCCTTCCTTCCTTCGGGCAATTCCACCAAATCCCAAGTATGATTAGCATGCAAAGCTTAATCTCTTCCTACATAGCAAGCTCCCACTTGTCGCTATGCTCACATGTCTTTGCCTCTTTATACGTAAGAGGCTCTCCCTCATCTGTCAACATAATGTAATGCAAAGAGGGACCATATCTGCTCACAAGCCGTCTTTGACGAGTAGACCGCCTCACCCAATGATCCACATTATCCGGCAATGGTTTTACATCAAGTGGCATGATAAAATCATCAAAAATGGGCTGCTGTACATCATTTTCAGCATTGTTTCGTGGCTGCAAACGCCCTTCAGGAGCCTCAATTTGTTGCCAAACATCATCTGGCTCAAACACCACTGGATCATCTACATTTTCAGCCATATGTGGTGCATCCTGAGGGTCAAAAATAGGCCTAACAGGTGGCTGGTCATGCTGAAATTTGACCCTTTTATGGTCATGCTTTGAGGCACAATTGTTTTGAAGCAGCCTTGCCTCATTAAAAACAACATCCCGGCTGCGTACAACCCTTTTGAGCTGAGGTAACCAAATCCTGTAACCCATTTCGCCTTCTTCACCATATCCCATGAAAAGGTCTTTAATGGACTTGGCATCTAGTTTACTCCTCAACTCAGGTCTAACATGCACAAAAGCCTCGCAACCAAAAATGCGTAAGTGATCATATGAAGCAAGCTTGCCAGACCAAACCTCTTCAGGGATGTCACCTTTCAAAGACATGTGAGGGGATCGATTGCATATATGCACTGCAGTTTTCAAAGCTTCTCCCCAAAATCCATGAGAGAGATTACTTGTGGACAGCATACATCTCACCCTCTCACAAAGTGTCCTATTGAATCTTTCAGCCACACCATTAGAAGACGGGTTGTATGGCACAGTAAGCTCCCTTAATGCCCAAATTTTCACAAAATTTGTTAAATTCAGCACTTGTGAACTCCCCCCCATTGTCCGTACGCAAGCATTTTAGCTTTCTATCTGTTTGGGTGGTCACAAATGCATGAAATTTCTTAAACGCAGCAAAGGCTTCATCCTTAAATTTAAGCAAATAAACCCAAATTTTCCTAGAATGATCATCAACAAAGAAGACAAAATAGCATGCACCTCCCATAGACTTAGTAGGCATGCTACTTACATCAGAATGTACAAGATCAAGCACACAAGATTTACGAGAGACACCAGAGTAATAAGAACGCTTTACTTGCTTGCCATATTGACATTCATTACAAAAGTCAAGCTTTGTGCCTTTAGGATCAAGCTTGTTCAAAGTACAAAGCTTAGAAAGGCCCTTTTGGCTCATATGGTGTCACGTGACACATCCCAACCCTATGTGTCCGTGGACAAGCTACACCATAGCAGGGTTCCTTTCAGCCAAGTCACTTAGATTAGCAGTGATCTGGCACTTTTGTGAGTCTATTCGTAGACCGTGCATGCCCAATCACTTAGCATAGATGCATATCCTCCGGTTGCACACAACATGATCATCGGAATTCCCATCAGAATCCATTCGCATCAATTAGGGGAATTTTCCAGTGCATTTAGCCTATTTTCCTATTTTTGGTTATTTTCACTTATTATTTTTAAGTGACTTTCCAACAAAAGTAGGTAGGGCAATTTTGCTAAGTTAATATATAGGCAAACCCAAGTTAGCAGTTTCTGGCAGAAGAGGCAGCAGGAGCACCTTGCTCAACAAGTAACTTCTCAGCAAGACCAACCCCCGCGACTACTCTGGCGTTTTCTCCACAGAAGACCTAGCGTTTTTGCATCAGATCAGCCTTGGCGATTTGTGCACAGCAGATCAGCCCCGGCGTCATCACGGCACAGCAGATCAGCCTAGCGTTTTTGCATTTGCAGAATCCCGGCGACAGAAGGACCAATTTCAGCCCCTGGCGTTTTTGGATTTCAGCAGCAAATTAAGACCGGCATTATTCACCAAAAGTGTAGCAGATTCAGCCCGTAAAGACCATCAGTTTTCAGCCCTAAGAAACCTCATTTTTCAGCCAAGAAAACGCAGCCAAAACAATCATTTTCAGCCACCGAAACAGTCCCGAAATTCAGAGATTAGAAGATCTCAGATTTCAGCCATCGTCGTCGTCGTCGTCGTCACCGGCATAGACCAAGTTGCATAGTCCATTGCATACGCATTGTACACCTTTGTGCAATCAAAGAATAGACCACTCTCGCCGACGAGAGTGGGGCCTTCGGAGGAGGGTTTTACAACCTCTCGGGTGTCGTATCTCTTCTCTCTCCTTCTCTCGGTCTCATTCACTTGCACGCACAATATCCACTCACTTTGTTCGTGATCATAGCACTCTCCATAAGACGGAACGCTCTCTCTTTCCCTAAGAACTAAAAGGAACCTTGAGCAATAAAGATCACTAATCTTGAGAAAATACAACATTCATTCCGCTACACCTAACATATGGCCAAGCCTCTTGTGCCACAAATCCATGTAAGAGTTAATTTCAGCCAATGTGAGGCTGATTGTCCCTTTCTTTGTGCCCTTAACAATCAACCTCGAGCCTTAAGTCATTTTCCATGATCCTCTCTCAAACAAGATGCTGTAACCATGCATATCAGAAAGCAGACTCTTCTTGATTCCTGGCACATATCTAACATCATGCAAGACAAGCTCATTTGTGCCATCTATGGAGAGATGCACAGTGCCAATACCCTCAATGGAACATGCATGATTGTTTCCAAGGTATACATGGCCATGCTTGCCTGCATCAAGAGTAGAGAAACACTCCTTGATAGGAGTCACATGAAATGAAGCACCGGAATCAACTATCCAAGTCTGGGATAATGCATCATTGACAGTCAACAAAGCATCAATAAGATCACTCTTGGTGATCTGCATGTCCTGTGAATGAACATTAAGAGAGGCATCAAGGTCATAAGCATCATCATCTGACAAAGTGGCACACAAGATGTCCTCTACATCTGACAGCTCCTCAATCACAACACTAGAAGCCACATTGGCCTTCTCTTTGTCCTTTGAGCTATCCTGTGCATCTGTCTTGACTTCCTTCTTCTCTTTCTTTTTGTCTCCGCCATTCTTTTTCCGTTCTAACTCGGCTTTGTAGTACCTCAATCGGGTTTCTTGTGACCTTTCTTGCCACACTGATAGCAAGTCACATCACCCTTGCCTTTACTGGCATTTCCCCTTTCTTTACTCTTACTCTTACTCCTTTGTGCATAGACATTCTTCTTTTCTGTCCTGCCTCTAACCATGTTGGAAGAGCTGCCTCCTTCTCCACTTGCTTTCCCTCCTGATTTCCTCATTCAAGATAGAACCCCTAACACCATCAAAGGTCAAATTGGGGTTATTGGACAATGAAACCACCAATGTTTCCCATGACTCAGGTAAGGTCATAAGCAAGAAGATAGCTTTCAGCTTATCATCAAAAGGAATCATCAAAAGGAGGCAAGCCTGAATCCTGTAACTGCGACAAAGTACATGTGAACAACGACAAGTGCTCTGCAGCGCTCTTGGACTCATCTAGTTGCATGCCAACAAGTTTTCGCATCAAATGCACTTGGTTGACAGGCGTTGTATTCTCATACATCCCCTTTAACTTCTCCCACACATCAAAAGCACTTGTTAGACCTTTCACATCAATGACTGTCTCATCGGTCATGGCCATTTTAATGTATGTAACAGCCTTCCTGTTCAGGCTAACCCATGCTTCATCCGTCATATTCTGTGGCTTGACTTGTTCAAGTGCCACTTCACAATCCTTAAGAAATAGGATTCCCTAGATCCTGTCTTTCCAAAGGTCCAAACTTGTTCCATCGAATCTCCTAATCTCAAAGAGATTCTTCACATCCGAAGAAGATGAGACCATAGTTGCACGAATAAGAGGGCCAATACGCTGAATTTTTGGGCAAAATACACAAAAACCGGAGTATAGCCTCACAGAGGTGTGCACTACAGCTCCAAATGGTCACAGGAGCAATTTGGGGCAAAATAGGTCGATTTTGGCACAAAAAACAATTTCTGAAATTTATACGCAGGAAATTTCAGCGAGCAATTTTGGTTGTTTTTATCTCACAGAACATACATAAGGCTAATGCACAGCCAAAGAAGCATGTATGAGCAAAAGCCCCAATTTGTAGCATCAAATTGCACGAAATTGAGGCACAAATGGTCATACATAGCCAAAACTTGTCAAACGTGCGTAGATTGAATCAATTTGCACTTCCCCCAATGTAGTCGCATCATAAAAACACTTGCAAAAACCTACGTAAATCTGAAATTTGCTGAAAACACCTGTTTTGGGACCTGTTTTTCGGCAATTTCAGTGTTTTCGGGTAGCAGGGACCTAGCAAAGATGTTCCGACACCTAAATACATGATTTGCAAAACCTGTATTGTGCTGTTATAACCTGTAATTTGCTGATTTTGACCTAATTTCAGCCTGTTTTAGGTCAATTTGGCTTGCCGGGAGCTCTCTAGTGTCCGGGACGAGTCCTTTGGCGATGAAATTGCAAAATCTCGCGTGAACGTTGACCTCCTTGGCTGAAAATCAGCGTTTGCAGGTTTGGGAGCAAACCCTAATTTGGCTCTGATACCAGTTGATGAGCGCGGAGCAGTGTGTGCAAGTGATAGAGCACGCGGGGAAGTGCAAGGTGTGTACCTTGCAGAGGAGGCACTGAGCTGGAGAAGTTGGGCGCTACAGATCGAAAGAGGAGAGAGAGAGAGAGAGGGGCGCTGCACGATATTGGGGAAGGGAATAAGTGTGTGAGCAAAATGGCTCACTTCCCCTTTATTAAAAGTATAGGACCAATTTAAAGTTAGTAGCCAAGTTCAATGTGAACTTGACCAAGGTTAATAACCTTTAAAACTATACACAATGGGGGCCATTTGGGCCTTTAACCCAACAACAATATCTGAAAGAGCGCATCGGCATTTCCATTGTGTTTTGCCACAGTTGATTAATTTAGATCAGAAAGTCAAGATTCGACCCCATTCTTTGAGTGTGTTTGATGAACGGTTCAACACTCCATCACTTTGTTCATCTGCATTACATGCACAGTTTTTTCGAAGCAATAGTATTTTTCCAGTCACTTTACATGGAATGGGTATGTTCATGTTTTTGTGATGGAAGTGGTTTCAGGAATTTTCATCCTCGGAGATTCTTGAAGAAGGTAGACACATGACTATAGACGAAGTTGAAGCATTGAACGAGCCACAAATGACTGTCGCTTTCGGCGCGGCCCAAAGAAGCAAGCGTTGCAGATCTTTATGAAGTTCCAAGTATCGCATGACCCACGCATTAGAGTCGGCCGGCGAAGAGTCCTTCCCAGGATTCCAGACGTTGTTGGCAATCTCCCTCCACGCCATACAGTTCGGTACCAGTACCTCACTTTGAAAAGGAGGGGATGTCACGTGCACGTCTAACCCTATGTGTACATGGACAAGCTACTTCATGACATGGGTTCAGTTCAGTTAGCTTAGGAAGTGTTCTGGCACTTTTGTGAGTCTATTCGCAGACCGTGCATGTCCAGACACTTAAAGTAGATGCATATCCTCTGGTTGCACACAGCATAATCCCATCAAGAGCATTTTTACAGTGCATAGACCTGTTTTCCCTATTTTAGCCAATTTTCACTTATTATTTTTTAGTGACTTTTGTTGTGAAACTGGGTAGAGCAATTTGAGTCAGCAAGTACATAAGACACCTAGCGCTAGCATAATCTGGCAGAAGAGGCAGCAGGAACACCTTGTTCAACAGGCACCTTGTCAGCAAGATCCCCCACCAACAGCAAACCTAGCGTTTTGCAAACTGCAGGCCTAGCGTTTTTCAGCCATCACCAAGCCCTGGCGCTTTGCATTGCAGATCAGCCCGGCGACAGCAATACCACAGCAAGACACCTAGCGTTTTTGCATCTGCAGAACATTCAGCCCTAGCGTTTTTGCATCAGCATGGCAGCCTAGCGTTTTGTAGATTCTCCGCGACAAGACCACAAGTTGCACCAGCGTTTTCAGTTTTCACCAGTCAGCCACCACAGTAGAGGGTCCCGAACCTCGCAGATCTCACCTTCCCGCAGCAGATCCTCGCCGCACGATCGGATCCATCAAAGTTTGCAAATTCAGCCCGAAAAACGCAGATTTCAGCATCTGCGTTTTCAGCGCGTCGTCGTCACATCGTCGCCATCAACATCGTCACCGACAGAGAGTCAGGATTCAGCAGATAAAGATTTGCAGATTTCAGCCCTTAAAGTTTTCAGATTTCAACCCGTCTCGTCGTCGTCCTCATGGTCGTCGACATCGTCAGCAAGTCCAAAGCATTGTAGAGATTTGTGCAATCAATATTAGACCGCTCTCGCCATAGAGAGTGGGGCCTTCGGAGGAGGGTTTGACAACATTCTGGTGTCGTATTCTCTTCTCTCTCTATCTCTCAGTCTCAGCACCTTCATTCACAGTGTCATTCACTTTGTTTGTGTCCATTGCACTCTCTCACTAAAGGAACGGAAGGCTCTCTCTTCCGTAAGTAAAAGGAACCTTGAGCACAGTTCGGAGCACTCATCTTGAGCAAAGTTCAACATTCACTTCCGTTGCACCTTACAGGTGGTGTTGCAGCTTGTCACGGATGGGGAGGCATCAAACAGGGCAGCTGTCCCCATTTTGGAGGGCATGTATCCCCGCATCAAAGTGTCAGTTTGTATGGCACATTGCCTTAACAGCCTTTTAAAGAATATAGGGCGCCTACCTTAGATTGAGCCACTCATTACAAGTGCGTTCAAGCTAGTGTCCATCAACAATCACAATCTCCTTCATGCTGCATTCTTGAAGCAGTCAGGAGGCAAGGTTCTTTTGAAGTACTGTGAGACCCGCTTTGCCTACAACTACCTAATGGTTCATCGCCTATGCGAATGTTAGAGAGCAGTGCCGCAAACCCTCATCAATACAGAGTACACTTCCTCATCCTACGCAGATTCAGTCGCAGGGATCTTATGTGCAAGCAAGTCAGAGGATCCCCAGTTTTAAGAGTCATTGAAGACTACAAACCAAATGGTGCAGCCTGTACTCCACTTGCTTCAAGTAGTTGATGGCATGCAACCTTGCATTGGCAAGGTTTACGAGGCCATGGATCGCATGGTGGAGGCCCTCCAAACACTTGAGCCAGATGCAGATAGGTTTGAGGAGATTAGCCAGCTTTGTCAGAGCAGACGGGACTCCTATGCTTCCCCTTTCCATGGTGAGGCTTTTGTGATGAATCCAGAGTTTCAAGGTGCAGGACAGGAGCATGATGGGGAGGTGACTAAGCAATGAAACGAGACCTTGAGCATGTTTCACCCTGATCAAGAAGAATGCCACAAAATCAAAGATCAGCTTGCTATGTACAGGGATATGCGAGGATCATTTGGGCTTGCCAATGCCAGTTGATCGCACCAAGATCCCCTCAGTTTTGAGGTGGCAGGACTGTGGCTCAAATAGGCCAGAGCTTCAGCGACTCGTCATCCGCATCCTCAGCCGAGCAGTTAGCTCCTCTTACTTGGAGAAATTGTGGAGTGTTTACAACCACGTTGCATCCAAGAAGAGAAACCGACTTGCCGTGGAGAAAGCAGCTGATCTTGTATTTGTGAGTGTAAACTTGCGTATGACTTGCAAGTCGGCATCCAAAGTATCAGATCCCTTTCTGCAGTGGGAGATGGAGGCAAAGGCGGAGATACTTAGGGAGAGTGGATCTACAGAAGTTTTACATGAAGTGGATGATGCGGACAAGCCTGTTGGGGATGAGGATTGGGATGACATCCATGATCTCCACGCCACCACTACAGACTGGCAGGTTAGTGGCTCTTCTGGTCCTTGAGCCTTGGCCCTTGACATGTTTCCATTTTGGCATTTTGGCATCTATGTATTGAGCTCGAGTCCCTAGTGGCTAGTCTTGACTCTTGAGCCTCGACTCTTATCTTTTCTTTGAGTTCTCAGTACTTACCTTTTTGTAGCGCCTTGGCTGGCCTTATAAGCCACACTTGAACTTATAGTCATGGTCTTTTTACTCCCATCTTTCTGTCTATTGATCTCTTCAATCTTTACACTTCCTAGATAATGTTATTTGTGATGCGCTTAGTATGTTATGAGGTGTCTACAACTAACGCGCACAAGCGACATGTTGAAACTTGAAACATGCATGAACATGAGGGGCCAGAGGCGACAGGGCTTAGGGACGCATAACGGCCGTAACCGGGCCGGGGACAAAGGGGAACGGCAGGGAATGGCCGGATTCTCATCCGACCGGCGGGAATGCAGGCTACCGGACCAGGGACGGACCGGAACGGCCGGGATAGTTTTTTAAAAAGTTGAAAATATGACCGTTTTTAATAGACAGAGGCAGCCAACGTCTTTTTTTTGGGGGGAGCTTTGGCCCTTGGGAGGCTATAAAAGCACATGGCTGCCGTCAAAACCTTGCTAATTCCTGTCTTCTTAGTTGTCGCAAAATAAGCATTAAATTGATGCAACCAAGAATGAATAACACTAGCATCCATCTTACCGTCAATACTTATTGAACGTGATCTTCTCTGTGACGGGGTTGTTAGAGTCCGAGTCTCTACTTGTGCTACTTGATGAACTACCAACATCTTTGACCGGCTCGGGTTTCAAGGTAAGTATCTGTAGGACCCACTCTTGCATGCATTGGTCTCTCTGCGCTTCACGCCCTAACTCCAAGGCCGCTCGTTTGTCTTGCCGCCAAGCGTGCTCACGCTCCAAGGCTAACTGTCTTTCTTCGCGCTCACGATCCAATTTTGCATTTCTTTCTTTGCGCTCGCGATCCAATTCTGCCTTTCTTTCTTCGCGCTCACAATCCAAGATTGCCTTTCTTTCCTAGGCCGCCAAGCGGGCTTGCTCACACTCGCGATCCAAGGTTGTGCGTTGCGCTTCTTGTTGTAACATCATGTCCATCATCGTCTTGAGCAAAGCCTCCATAGGATTTGGTGCAACCCTTGGCGTAGATGGGAAAGGAGGAGGGTCGGAAAAACCTCCTGGTGGGGAAAATTCTTCTTCACCACCTTCATGCTCATCACCTTCATGCAAAGTATCCATTCCGCTTTGAGTGATGACCATACACTAAGATCTTGGCACTTTAGTCCGCGAGGAACTTGGGTTCCTGTGGTTCTTGGGTTCTTGAGGTTCTTGAGTCCTTGAGGTTCTTGAGTTCTTGAGTTCTTGAGGTTCTTGAGGTCTTTAGGTCTTTCTTTAGCTTGCAATCTGTGTTAGAGAAGGATCTTCTCTTACCCGAGCTCTACTCTTTCCTGCGGGCGCACCCCTTGGCGGCCTTGCGCTCACACCAAGGTTTCTTTTTCGCACCTCACGTCGATTGGCCGGCCGCTAAGTGCACGATCCGCTCTCAATGAGTGAAAAAAGGAAAAAGGGGAGGCCGGACAAGCCCTTCTTTCTTGGGTTACTTGTCACTCTTCAAAAACGCGATTAGGAATCGATACGCCCAAGTGGACTTGGGTTACGTGCGACCGCAACAAGCAAAAAAAAAAATCTTGTGGTTCTTTCCTTGAGTGATACAGAACACTGCCAAAGCTCTGTTACCAATATAAGGTGCAGCGGAAGTGAATGTTGAACTTTGCTCAAGATGAGTGCTTCGAACTATGCTCAAGGGTTTCTTTTTACTTGCGGAAGGGAGAACCTTCTGTTCCTTTAGTGAGAGAGTGCAAATGATCACAAACAAAGTGGGTAAACACTGTGAATAAAGGTGCTCAGACTGAAAGAAAGAGAGAGAAGAATATGACACCACATTGTTGTCAAACCCTCCTCCAAGGGCCCCCCTCTCTATGGCGAGAGAGGTCTATGCTATTGATTGCACAATCTTATACAATAGTCTAGATGCAATGGACTTGCCGACGATGTCGACGCGATGATGACGATGACGAGACGGGCTGCAATCTGAAAACGCTAGGGGCTGAAATCTGCAAATCTGCTATCTACTGAATTTTGACTCTATGTCGACGATGATGGCGATGGCGACGACCCGGCGACGATGCGCTGAAAACGCAGATGCTGAAATCTGCGAACAGCAGGTTGAAACTGAAAACGCTGGCTGATCTGACCACGTGGCGAGGATCTGCGGCGGGAAGGTGAGACCTGCAAGGTTTGGGACTTGATTTGCAGTGTCTAGATGCTGAAAACTGAAAACGCTGAAGCTAGGGCTGGTTCTGTCGCCGGAAATCTGCAAAACACTGATGTTGGTCTGCAATTTGCAAAAATGCCAGGCTGAACTTGGGGAGTCTGTTGACGCCAGGGCTGATCTGCAAATCTGCAAAACGCTGGGGCTGATCTGCTCTTGCAAAAAACGCTAGGCTGTCTTGATGGCTGAAAAACGCTAGGTTGTCCTGCCGGGTCTTGCTAAGAAGGTGCACTGCCAGACACTAGATTGGCCCCAAAGACTGGCACCCCTTTCGGTATTTCTTTTTGTATTAATCTTTGAGCAAAGTACAACTCCCGCGGGTCCTCAGCTCTCAGACTCTACGTCCAGATGCTCTGAGAAGTGAGGCCCTTGGGTCCTTTTTATTCTTACGAAGGGATGCTAAAGCCTAAAAGCAGAGCCCCCAAAAGTAGTGAAACTTAAAAACAAACTATCCCAAAAGTAACTGGCTCAAAATAATCTGCCAGTAAAAACAGCCAACGCAAAAAGCGGAATTCCGTACAGCAAGCCACGTCAACATGTCAACACAAAAAGTGGAAAATCTCTACGATGTGCTATCTACACGATTTACGAGATCCGTACGGCCTACCACGTCAACGTCCGTACAGCCTGCCACGTCATCATATGTCCGCGTGTGTCCGGGCATAATTGCCAGGTCATCAATTTGTGACACCAATAGACCTGCAAGTGTCCTGCCCAATAGGATCTGTGGTGTCTGTAGTCAAACCGTCCGGAGAAAATGGGGAAGCCCAGCAACCGTCATGAGAATGACCGGAAGCCTATCAATGCATGAACCTGCAACCCAGTGTGGCTAGGTGGCTAAGCTGTGAAAAACTCCAAGAAGGCCAGATATAGCAATCTGCGCCGAAAAAGTTCTCTAAAACAAGGAAAGCCAAACTAAGCAGTCTGCACTGTAGAAGCTACTGTAAGCTGCAGCAGTCACCGAGATAAAGCACAGACCACCACCAGATAATGTCCTGTAAGAAGGTAGGGTAATCCAAGATGAGGGGAAAGCCAGACTCAACAGTCTGCGCTGTGAAGGGCCTCTAAGAAGAGGTGTAGTCAAACCAAGCTGTCTGCACCGTAATCATCCTGTAGCAAAAGGGAAGCCAAACTGAGCAGTCTGCGCTATGAAGATCCTCTGAGAAGAGAAAAGGCCAGACCAATGTGTCCGCGCCGTCTTACCTGTATCTCTTGCCTCCAATCCTCCGATGTCAACCAAAACATAATCCACGCCAACAACGCCACCAAACCGCGACTCGGTGTGGCTCTCAATGTGAATGAGCTGGGAGTGGCCTACTGCCCAGGTCGGGGAATAAGTCTGTTGTAAGGTTATCGAGGGAGAGTGTAAGCAACTTTGAAGGTAGCAATCCAAATGATCAGGAGTGTAGAAGAGCAATTGCACTACCATCCAAGCCAAGCTCCGGGTGAGTCCGGATGTAGTCGCCGGATGCCTGATCTCCCACATCTCGTGGTAAACTCTCCAAGAGAGTCCAAAGCATTGAAGTCCAACTCCAGTCTGAGATCCAAGCAATGAACATGTCCAAGAAGAGATTCAAGATCCTCTCCCTAAGTCCATGTAGATGCTCCTGTGTAAGCAAGTCATCTGACATGTCGAGGTCAAGTGGTAAGTGTTTGTCCACCCAAGATGGTGGTGTCTTCTCTGGGAATGTTGCGGTCCCATATGCCATGAGCATGGCCATATCTCGTGTGAACTTGTCTAATGAGTGCATAGGTGTGTCCATAGAAAACCACAAGTCACCACCCCCTACAAAGTGCGCAAACGCTGAATGATGGCAGGAATGAATGGATCTCCCAAGGATCGTACGCCCGTAGATGATCAAGCCGACATAAAAGCTACCTTATATGCAACAGTCACTGAGAGATCGCATGGACCACCATCGGATGGTGTCCTACCGATGGTGTCCTAGCAGGAGATAACAAACCATGTGGCTGATGTCCATCCAAAAATGAAACTGCGAGGTGATGAAAACGCTGTTGTCCGGCGATTTTCAGTGTGCTCGAGCCTCATACACTCCCGGCATGGTCCGGAGCGGTGCAGAGGGTCTGGGGAGGGTGGGAAATCAATGTCACAATCCCAGGTTGGCTGAAAACAGAGAAAATAGCAGGGAAGTATGGCTGTAAACAGTGGTATATGGAGAGGATTAAAGCTCGGCAAGGCACCGGATGCTTTTTCATACCAATTTCTGAGCCCATCAGCTATCTGAAGATATCTCTGTTGGTCTGCTGGCTCAGTGTCAGGTGGACAAAGAGCTGAAAAGAGGCGAGGTAATTCAGCTTCTTTGACCGGGATGGCATAGAGCAATGCTCAAGAGTCGGGAACAAATTCCAAAAAATTCAACACCATCTAATTCTCCTGCTGCATCATTTTTCTTGTAATTTTGACCACGTGGAACAGACTCTTCAGCTTCTTTGACCGGGATGGCATAGAGCAATGCTCAAGAGTCGGGAACAAATTCCAAAAAATTCAACACCATCTAATTCTCCTGCTGCATCATTTTTCTTGTAATTTTGACCACGTGGAACAGACTCTTCAGACGCGTTTCTTGTTCTCTGCTCCTAGGTCCTCTACTTCTAGCTTCATTGCGCTCGAACAAGTCCTTAACCTTCAGATCCAGAACACCTCTGGCACTTCGCATTTGTACAAGCATCTCCTTAGTTGCTGCCGATTTTCAGTCATGCACTTGTACGTAGGTTTGCTGCCAAGCAACATTTCCACTTGAAGCCCAAGTGACTTAAGGTTTGTTGTGGTCAAGTTTGTAGCCATTGGATGCATTGCTCTGTCATTACTGGTGAGGTCCAATTCTGGAATTCTTTCCGGTACTTGGACACATGCAGGATGTGCAGGTAACTAACAAACTGCCTAGTCGAGGTAACTGGCCGACTTCCAGTCTGCAACCATCCCTCTTGCTCCCTCATAGAGCATCTGAAATCTTTCCAGATCCGAGTATACTGAGTCGTCGTCCAAAAATTGCTCGATCTAAAGATTTTAAGCTCTCCGCAAACTCTTGTTCAATGCGAGTAAATCGGTAGAGTGATTTTGGTCAGATTCAGAGTCAATGATTAATAAAATCGCTTTTCCTCTAGTCTGACTGTGGTCTGCCTGTCCTTTTTGTGTTCCAGTTTACTGAGGTGGTTCCTGAGTTTCTCAGGAGGGTGGGTTGTCTTCAGCTGGCTTACCTGAAGCCTGATTCGGAGGTGTACTCCCAGTTGTTCTCCCCCCGTTGAACCCGCATTATGACCACCTGTTCCATCCTCATCATCATCATCATGTTTCCTCTAGTTTTGATGATCTTGATCCTGATCTTTATTCTCATCATCATCTTCCTCATAATCCTCAGCCTGATTTTGTTGATTGTCAATATATTCAATAATGGTTTCATTGACCAGTGTTGTATGATATTGACCTGCCTTTTCTCTGAGCTCTGACTAGACTGTCTCAATGAAGGTCTCAAGATTAGACACGCTGAGGGTTAAATCCCCATTCTTATCCACAATCTGGACCAAACTGTGAAGATATATTTCTGGGATATAGCCTCCTTTGTCACTTGATGTTTCTTGAACAAATCCTTGTAGTCTGATTTCTTAGTCTTCAAAAGCGTCTAAAAACGGTCAACATCTCTCAGAGCATCCACCCTTCATAGTTACAGGGAATGGCCATTTTCAGGTCTCCGTTCCCCGTTCCCATCTCAATTTCCCGTTCCGGATTACTGTTCCGTGTTTCAGACGTGAGTATCCGAAACAAGGAATGGCATTTCATGCATGTAAGGTGCAGCAGAAGTGCATGTTGAACTTTGCTCAAGATGAGTGCTCTGAACTGTGCTCAAGGGTTCCTTTTACTTACGGAAGGGAGAGCCTTCCGTCATAGTTACCCAGAATGGGATTTTGGAAAGAGGAACGGGGAACAGCAATGGGCATGAAACGCCATTCCCTGTTACACATACTCAAGTTTCAAACACGGAACGGGGTATTCGGAACGGGAAGTTGGAAGGGGAACGGGGAACGGAGACCTGTAAATGGCCATTCCTTGTAACTATGCTTTCCGTTCCTTAAGTGAGAGAGTGCAAATGATCACAAACAAAGTGGTAAACACTGACAATGAAGACGTTGAGGCTGAGAGATAGAGAGAGAAGAATACGACACCAAAATGTTGTCAAACCCTCCTCCAAGGGCCCCACTCTCTATGGTGAGAGAGGTCTATGCTATTGATTGCACCAATCCTCGTACAATGGTCTAAATGCAATGGACTTGCCGACGATGTCGACAACGATGATGATGACGACGAGACGAGCCGAAAACTGAAAACGCTAGGGGCTGAAATATGCAAATCTTGTATCTGCTGAATTTTGACTCTATGTCGGTGACGACGGCGATGACGACGACGCGATGACGATGAGCTGAAAACGCAGATGCTGAAATCTGCAAATAGCGGGCTAATCTGACCGTGCGGCGAGGATCTGTTGCGGGAAGATGAGATTTGCGAGGTTTGGGGGCTGCGGTGCGGAGTCTATATGCTGAAAACTGAAAACGCTGATGCAAACAAGGGGCTTGTCGCCGGGGATTTTGCAAAACGATAGGCTGTCCTGTTGATCCAAAAATGCTAGGGCTGATATGATGTCCTGTTGCAAAACGCTGTGGTATCTGCTGTCGCCACTCGCCAGGCTGTCTGCAACTGCTGGAAAACGCTAGGCTTGTTCTGCAGTTGATGAAAAACGTTGGAGGTCTTTGGTGGCTGAAAACGCTATGTCTTCTTGCCAGTCTTGCTGAGAAGGTGCACTTCAACTGTGGTCTCCTGCCTCTTCTGCCAGAAATCACTAGCGCTAGCTTTTTATTTATAGATCCTTAGCCAGATTGCCCTACCCAGTTTCCCAACAAAGTCACTTATAAATAATAAGTGAAAAATGGCTAAAATAGGGAAAATACGTTTTCTGCACTATAAAATGTTCCTGAAGGAATCTGATGTTACTGCTGATGATCATGTTGTGTGCAACCAGAGGATATGCATCTACTCTAAGTGCCTGGACATGCACGGTCTGCGAACAGACTCATTAAAGTGCCAGAACACTTTCTAAGCTAGGCTAACTGAACCCTTGTCATGAAGTAGCTTGTCCACATGCACATAGGGTTAGATGTACACGTGACAATGCATGTTGTCGTTCCTCGTTCCGGGTAACTATGCCTCCCTTGACTTCTGCATTACTCGATTTTCGTAGATAGGGTTTTGAATCTTCTTTTCCAGGACTTCCTTCTATCGCTTACGTTGTTGTTCCTGTATCTGCATGGCCAGATTTGTAAGGTGCAGCGGAATGAATGTTGTACTTTTCTCAACATGAGTGCTCCGATGTTAGGTGCAACGGAATGAATGTTGTATTTTCTCAAGATTAGTGATCTTTACTGCTCAAGGTTCCTTTTAGTTCTTAGGGAAAGAGAGAGCTTTCCGTCTTATGGAGAGTGCTGTGATCACGAACAAAGTGAGTGGATTGTGCGTGCAAGTGAATGAGACTGAGAGAAGGAGAGAGAAGAGATACGACACCGAGAGGTTGTAAAACCCTCCTCTGAAGGCCCCACTCTCGTCAGTGAGAGTGGTCTACTTTGATTGCACAAATGTGTACAATGCGAATGCAATGGACTGAGGCAATGGGACTATGCCGATGACGACGACGATGGTGACGACGACGACTTGATGGCTGAAATATGAGATCTTCTAATCGCTGAATTTCGGGACTGTTTCAGTGGCTGAAAATGACTGTTTTGGCTGCGTTTTCTTGGCTGAAAATGGGGGGAACATCTGCAACCATCTAGGGGCTGATCTGCTACTGCGTCATAGGCTGAAAACTGCGAGAATCCAACTGCTGAATTCTGCATTTTTTCTACTGTTGAGCTGGCGTTTTTGACACGGCTGAAAAAACGCTGAATCTGCAATGATGCTGGCGTTTTTGTCAAGGGCTGAAAAACGCTGGCTGGGATGTATCTGCTGAGGTTGGAAACGCCAGGCAAGAGGACTTGTCGGCGATGGCTTGCTGGGAGGAAACGCTGAGGATGGGAACTTGCCCGGCGAGGATGGGGATCCAAAATCGCTGGGGGTGCTGGGGGGTACTGCTGAGAAGTTGCATGTTGAGCGGAAAGCTCCTGCTGCCTCTGCTGCCAGAAAGTGCTAACTTGGGTTTGCTTATATATTAACTTAGCAAAATTGTCCTACCTACTTTTGTTGAAAAGTTACTTAAAAATAATAAGTGAAAATAACCAAAAATAGGAAAATAGGCTAAATGCACTGGAAAATTCCCTTAACTGATGCTAATGGATTCTGATGGGAATTCCGATGATCATGCTGTGTGCAACCGGAGGATATGCATCTATGCTAAGTGACTGGGCATGCACGGTCTACGAATAGACTCACAAAAGTGTCAGATCACTGCTAATCTAGACTTGACTGAACTGACTCAACCCTGCTGTGGTGTAGCTTGTCCACGGACACATAGGGTTGGGATGTGTCACGTGACATCCCCTCCTTCTCAAAGTGAGGTACTGGTGTTGGGGTATAAAGCCCAATGTGGTCGTCCATGTAAGTGGGCGGGCCGCCAGGTATGTACACATATTCTTTTGTAAAAACCTAATAAGAACTCACTATGCTCTACACATTACAGTAGAGCGAGTTCACCATATCGTCGTGCTCTTCTTCTCGCACTCTCTCTCGCGTCGCACTTCCGCTCGTACTCCTTCAACTGGTATCAGAGCTGAGATCGAGGCTCGGGGCAGCATTTGCAGGTAGCCAGAGTCACCTGCTCAGATTGGAGTGAGATTCGAAAAGCGAAGACACGGCCCCAAATTCTGAGATCATCTCGGCCACCGTTCGGCTTCGACAAAGTTCTGCGCAGGCCATTTTCAACTACGTGGTCTTGGCGAGTGCAGATCCGACTCTACAAATTTGGGGTTTTCGGCCTACGACTGCAGGTGTTGAGAATATCGGCACTCCCAGAGTGTTGATTTGTGGTTGTCTACACATCGAAGGACGGCTCACAGTTCTTGGAGGCGTGTCACATACGACACGCGCGCATCTACACACAGACTGTAGGCGACATCCACTAGTTCATCAGGTAGCTTGTGTTTGCTGCTTGATATTCCAAATTTCATCCTGACATTGCAGGTACTTCCACATGGGATGTATTGTCAGAGATGATGTATGTCTGTTGAGGGTTTGCTGGCTGTGAGTCACGCAGCAAACAACCGCCGCAGCGGTTACAGCATACAGTGGGAAATTTGTGGATGTATGACTTTGTGGGAAGTCTATGTATTGTCAGATTTACTGCAGCCTTTGTTGAGGGTCGAGTGAGGTTTTATTGAGCTGGGGGATTCTCGAATGTTGAGATCCTTTCGGTGATATAGGTCTTGGAGCGATCCCTCGAGCACCCTTAGATAGGCAGCTAGGATGTATTGACTGTGAGTTAGACAGTTGGGATTGCATCTTTGCTTTACTGCCGTTGAGGCATTGTCGCAGTCTATGCTTACAGGACAGTGACAGGACAGTGAGAGACAGTACAGGTGCAGGACAGGTTTACCCACAGCTTACAGTGTTAGAGAGATAGTGGTTTTTTGAGCTGTTTTTGGTCTGTTTTTTAGTACACCAGAGCCATTTTACAAAGGAGACTCTGCCGAAATTTCTACAGAATTTGAAGCTTTCTTGGTTCATTTGACAGGTTGATATTGGTTCAGAGGTCAGTTTACATGGAAAACTCTGCCGAATTTTTCCCAGGAAAGTAAACTACTGTGAAGCGTAGCTATGGCTTGTGGATCACAGGACACTGCTCTTTACAATATCAAGAAACTGAATGGAACCAATTTCCCATTGTGGAAGAAGCAGATTTGGCACGTGTTGGTACAAAAGAAGCAGATAAAACCTATAAAGCTCAAGGGGATAAAACCAGAAGATATAGACGAAGATGAATGGAGCGAAATGGATGAATTGGCACTTTCTACCATTATGCTGACTTTGGCAGAAAGCGTTTACTTCAATGTAGCAGACGAGATGTCGGCTTATCAAGCATGGTTAAAGCTGAGTGATCTTTATGAGAAGCAGAGTGCAGCTTCACAAGTATACTGGCTTAAGAAGCTTGTTGACTTGAAGATGAAAGAAGGGACACCTATGTCCAATCATCTGAATGAATTCAACACAATCTATAGTCAGTTGTCAGCTCAAGGTGTCAAGTTTGATGAACCTGTTAGAGCTATGTTCCTTTTGATCACATTGCCGGAAAGTTGGGACACTTTTCGCACAGCTTTGAGTAATTCTGCACCTCCAGATGGTTTGAATATAGCAGGTGTAGAAGGAAGTCTGCTTACTGAAGAAACCAATAGAAAGACAATGGACGAAGGCAAAGGAACATCCTTAGTTGTCAAGGGAAGGACCAAAGAAAAGTACAAAGGTGAAAAGAGGAATCAGTCTCGTAGCAAGTCCCGCAGTGCTGAAGGCAAGGGTGACATAGAATGCTACCATTGTGGCAAGAAGGGTCACATGAAAAGAGACTGCAGAGAATGGAAAGCAACAAAAGGCAAAGAGAAAGCTGAAGACCATGGTGAGAAGAACAAGTCCTCAGTGAAGATTCAAGAAATAAATGTGACAAACACAGTTGCAAAGGATGATAGTCTAGTGTCAGGAGACATCTACTTCTTGAAGAATACAATGGACTCAGCTCTTCTTACAGCATTTGATGGAAATGCACTGAGTGACTGGATTATAGACTCAGGGGCATCACTTCATGTGTCTCCAAACAAGGAGTGGTTTACCTCTTATGTGACCACTAAAGATCATGTTCGGCTAGGCAATGGGCAGACATGTGAGATCTTAGGTGTTGGAGATGTTCAATTGAAGTTTCAGAATGGCTCTTCTTTCACGCTGAAGAATGTGAGACGTGTTCCCGCAATTACAAAGAGCTTGATCATCACAGGTTTACTTGATGATGCTAGCTACGTCACCACTTTTGGACAGAACATGTGGAAGATATCCAAGGGTTCTATGACAGTAGCACATGGAGTAAAGTCTGGAGGACTTTACATGATTTATGTATCAAATGTCTCTAAAAATGTAATCAATGTAACCGAGCAGCTGAACGTTTCTTTGTGGCATAGCCGGTTAGGACATATGTCCAAGAAGGGAATGGAAATCTTGTCTCGTTCTGGTTATTTGCCTAGCTTGTCATTTAATGATTTTGAATTCTGTGAACATTGTCTGTATGGTAAGCAAACACAGCAGCCACATAAGCATAGAAGCAGTAGAAGAGATACACAGTTGGCACTTGTTCATAGTGATTTGTGTGGACCTATGCCTAACCTATCTCTAGGGGGAGCTTCTTACTTTATGACATTTATAGATGATTACTCGAGGAAAGTATGGGTTTACTTTCTCAAGCACAAGGATGAAGCGTTTAGTGTTTTCAAAACGTTTGTGACACTTGTGGAGAATCAGAGTAGCAAGACGCTTAAATGCTTACGCACTGACAATGGTGGAGAGTATGTTTCAAAGGCCTTTCAGGACTTTTGTGAGTCAAAAGGTATAAAACGTGAACTTACTACTCCTTACAATCCTCCTCAAAATGGTTTGCTGAGAGGATGAATAGGACCATACAAGAGAAGGTCAGAAGTATGTTGTCTAATGCACAGCTGCCAAATGGGTTTTGGGCTGAAGCTGTATCAACAGTTGTTCATCTTATAAATAGATCTCCTAGCAAGGTTTTGCAGAAGGATTTAGTGACAGAGATGGTATGGTCAAGCAAGGTGCCCTCATACAAGCATCTCAGAGTCTTTGGCTGTGAGGCATATACTCACGTTGCAAAGGAATTTAGGAACAAACTTGAGCCAAAGAGTAGAAAGTGCATCTTTCTACGCTATGGTAATTCTGGTGAAATGGGGTACAGACTTTGGGATCCCGAATCCAGAAAGGTTATCCGCAGCAATGATGTTCACTTTAATGAAGCCAAATATCATTCTAAACCAGAGAGGGTTGAGGAGATTAGAAGAGTTGTCTTCCAAGAAGATGGACCTGCACGTGCAAGACAAAATGTCAGGGCTCAAGAGGAGCAAGGACAGGATAGACTGGAACCACAGGTTATGGCTGAGCCTGAGCCACCTATTGTGCGTAGATCTGGACGTATCACGCGACCTCCTGATAGGTTTGTTCCATCTATGAATTATGTCATGTTGACTGATTGCAATGAGCCTTCATGTTACAAGGAAGCAGTGCAAATGAAGGACTCCGGGAATTGGCAATTGGCCATGCAGTCAGAGATGACAGCTCTGCATAAAAACCAGACATGGAAGCTAGTTAAATTACCACAGGGCAAAAAGGCTCTACCTTGTAAATGGGTTTACAGGTATAAGATCACCACTCATGATAGTCAGCCAAAGTACAAAGCAAGGCTTGTTGCCAAGGGTTTTAAGCAAGAACAAGGCATTGACTTTGATGAAGTCTTCTCTCCGGTGGTCAAGATGACTACATTGAGATGCTTTCTTGCATTGGTTGCCATATTAGATTTGGTGTTGCACCAAATGGATGTCAAGACAGCGTTTTTGCATGGTGATTTAGATGTGGAAATTTACCTGCAGCAGCCAGAAGGGTTTGTTGAGAAAAGCAAGGCAGATTGGGTATGCCAGTTGTTAAAGAGTCTTTATGGCTTAAAACAATCACCGAGGGCATGGTACCATAAATTCCACAAGTTTATGCTTTCTCAAGGCTACAAACGTAGTGAGTTCGATCACTGTCTATATACAAAGAAGGCTAAGGATGGTAGTCGGCTGATCCTTATTTTGTATGTGGATGACATGTTGATTGCTGGCAAGCACTTGGAAGAAATTTCAGCTTTGAAGTCAAAGATGGCAAAATCGTTTGACATGAAAGACATGGGTGAGGCAAGTCATATACTTGGTATGCGCATTGAGAGAGACAGATCAAAGAATTTGATTTGGTTATCTCAAACAGAGTATATTGACAAGGTTTTGCAACGTTTCAATATGGAGAAGGGAAAGGCATTGAGTGTTCCATTGCCACCATATGTGAAACTTAGCAATGGAACACTCAATGCCTTTCCCTTCTCCATATTGAAACGTTGCAAAACCTTGAGTATTCCATTGAGTGTTCCATTGAAACTTAGCAATGGAACACTCAATGCCTTTCCCTTCTCCATATTGAAACGTTGCAAAACCTTGTCAATATACTCTGTTTGAGATAACCAAATCAACTTCTTTGATCTGTCTCTTTCAATGCGCATACCATTGCCACCATATGTGAAACTTAGCAAACAAGATTGTCATGTGTCTGAGGAAGAACAGGCTGAAATGGATAAGATTCCATATGCGTCTGCAGTGGGTAGTTTGATGTATGCAATGATTGCTACTCGCCGAGACATTGCATTTGCAGCGGGAGTAGTAAGTCGATACATGTCAAACCCAGGCAAGAAACATTGGGAGGCAGTGAAAGGAATATTGAGATACCTGAAAGCTACAAAGAGTATGCGCATATACTATGGGAGTCAGGAGCTAAGTGTAAAGGGTTTTACAGACTCAGATTATGCAGGTGACTTAGATAACCGAAGGTCTACGTCAGGGTATGTCTTTACATTGGCTGGTGGAGCAGTATCATGGCATTCTAGATTACAAGATTGTGTTACTCAGTCTACTACAAAGGCTGAATATGTTGCAGCATCAGAGGCATGCAAAGAATCAATTTGGCTTAATCGACTAGTAACAGATTTGGGAATCAAAGAAGAAATGCCTGTGTTATATTGTGATAGTCAAAGTGCTATACAATTGGCTCGCAATCCAGTTTATCACTCAAAGACAAAGCATGTGGATGTGAAGTATCATTTCATCAGGGAAATGCTCGAGGATAAGCGACTTCAGCTTGTCAAAGTTCACACCACAGAAAATCCTGCTGATCTACTTACAAAAGGACTTCCCTCAGAAAGCTTTGCGCATTTTCGCAAGCAGTTAGGTGTAGGGTAGTACATCACTTCTCTACATCTCTTGTATATTAGCTTGTATAGTAGCTTCTCTCACACTTAAAGTACCACATTGGACTTTAAGTGGGAGGTTGTTGGGGTATAAAGCCCAATGTGGTCGCCCAGGTAAGTGGGCGGGCCGCCAGGTATGTACACATATTCTTTTGTAAAAACCTAATAAGAACTCACTATGCTCTACACATTACAGTAGAGCGAGTTCACCATATCGTCGTGCTCTTCTTCTCGCACTCTCTCTCGCGTCGCACTTCCACTCGTACTCCTTCAACTGGTACCGAACTGTATGGCGTCGAGGGAGATCGCCAATAGCATCCGAAATCCTAGAAGGGATTCTTCGTCGGCCCACTCTGCTGTGTGGGTCGAGCGGTACTTGAACTTCATAAAGGTCTGCAACGCTTGCTTCTTTGGGCCGCGCCGAAAGCGACACAAAGTCTTTTGAATCTCCTTTCTTGCTTCAACTTCCTCTAGAGTCGTGCTTCTTTTGTCTTCAAGAATCTCCATGGCTGAAAATTCCTGAAACCATCTCCAACACAAAACCATGAACATACCCATTCCATGTAAAGTGAAGGAAAAAAAATCTTGTCTTCTCTAGAGACTGTGGATGCAATGTAGATGAACATAGAGACAGAATGACAACCCGTTCATCAAACACATGCAAACAATGAGGTCGAATCTTTTTTGTTTGATCGAAATCAATCAACTGTGGCAAATCACAATGGAAATTCCCATGCTTGGTGCTCATACTATCATGTGCTCTTTCGGAAACTGTGTCATGCCAAGGAAGCGACATGGAATGTGACTTCCTTACATACAAACTTTTCAACTTTTCATGAACAATCCGCATACATTCGTGCTCATCCATGAGAGAAACGTGCTCAACATACAATATGTCATGCCTAGGAAAAGGGATTCCATAATGATGTTGACTAAAATACATGAAACCTTCACAAATGAAACACTCGAACAATGCGTGCGTATCAATCATGTGAACACATAATACTTCCTGTGAGGGTTCTTTGGACCAAGGCTTGAGAGCCAAGATCGCTTCTTCGGGATCTATCGAATCTTGTTGTGGGGGATCTGTGGACCTCGACTCGAAAGCCAAGATAGATTCTTGGTGATTGATCGAATCTACAACGAGGTTAGCTTCGCTAGAAAAAGCATCAACTAACTCATCATCCTTGTGAACAATCACATCATCTTCATGCAACTCATATGCTTGTGAGAAATCACATCTTGATCGTGCAAATCATCAGGCTTGTGAGAAATCACATCTTGATCATGCAAATCATCATGCTTGTCTTTGGCATCCAAATCATCATGCTGAGCAATATCATTCAAATCATCATGCTTCTCATTGTCAATCAAATCATCATCATGCTTCACACAATCATGCAAATCATGTGGGTCATGCTTTGGAGAAGAAGAGACTGAGAGAGTCTCCTTTTCCCCGAATCTCTTGCATCGGTGCCGACACTGGAGACAAGAGTCGCAAGAACTCTTGCATGTGTCGATCGCGCTGTTCTTGTCTTGCCTTTCTTGCTGCTTCTCTTTCTACTTCTCTTTCTGCTTTTTCTTCTACGTGTCTACCTTTCATTTCTACCATTCTTTCCTTAAACATCTGCTTTAACTCCTCCATAAGAGTTAGTGCAACCTTTGTCGTAGATGGAGAAGGGTCGGAAAATGAAACCGGCCTGTTCAATCCAAAAAGGGCGGTAGACTTTACTTTAAACCTTGATTTAGCTTTCGCCCATTATTAGTCGTCTATTTTACCTGTACTTTCAAGACACAACAAAGGGGAGAGGGATACAGGCTGCTAGATTGCACTTGTATGAGTAGACGGACACCAGATTGGCCCCTAACTTAGGCGCCCCTTTCGGTATTTCTTTATTGTTCAAAAGAGGGAATAAACGTTGTGGTTCCCTACAAGCTGCCCCGCACAAACTCGGCTGAATTTCCACTGTTCCAGCCCGATTTCGGCAACATAACTGTACTAGAACCCTTCACAGTCAATATTCCCACGCATTGGCCGACTTTCCCGACGCATACGGGCACTTTGCAAAACCTGGCGCGAATCTGCAGCACGCTGAATTCTCTGTTTTCAGCCCTGAAAATGCGCCAGATCACCTGTGCAACGGTCCCCTTGCGTCCCCGAACCTCCTGGGGGTATTAGGGTCCGTTTAGGGCCAAAACCCTAAACCTGCAAAAATACACAGCAGGCTGTAATTTACTGTTTCGGGCTCCGTTTCGCATGCCGGTCGCATCCTTAGCAAGTCCTCGAGCTCCCGCACCTGTAGGGCTACTTGCCCTTTGAATCAGACGAGATTTCGAGCGTGAAACCTCTCCGAATTCACCTGTACCTGCGGGGGGATTAGCCGTTAGCTAATCCAATACCTGTGCAAGAGGCTCTTGCCTCGGCAATCGCACATGAACCCACACAACTGTACATTGGTCAAATGAAGAGCCCACCAGAGGGGCATAACATACTGCCAAAGGGGAGAGAGAGGGCAGTGCGTAGCGTGCAGGGCATCACTCCTCGCACCGCACTATGCATAAGAGGGAAAGCAAGCACTCCATAGCTCTTAACCTGTGACAAATCTGAAAATGAGGCTCTCCCCCTCCTAAATTCAGCGCCACTTCTTGTTGCATGAGGCAAGTGCACCAGAATGTGCCACTTGGCACATTTACAAGCATTTTCCCATTTCGGGGTTGCCGCCTAAAAATCTCCCAACCGGTTGCCCAGTTGACTTCACGGCAGAGTAAGAAAATGTTCCCCTTGTCATTCCGGAGGTAATGACGTCGACACATTTTCAGGTCCCAAAATAGCAATTCCCTAAATTTTAGGAGATACTGCCATTGTATCTGTCTGGGGCATCCGACCCTCTTTGTACACTACGGCCACATCCAGAACTGAAATGTAGCCTCTGTAGCAAAGGATTCCACTTTGGCTAGTCAATGACCCCACTTGGCTAACCATTGTCCTTGTCCAACCTTAGTGCTCTCTTGCCCTCAGGCCTGGACTCCCTCTGGACAGTTCCACACTAGCTATGCAATGCAGGGCAGTTAGATTTTCCGAGGGGTGTTTCCAAAAAGTGAAAGTAAATAGATAATAAGAAAGAAATCAACAAAAAGGATAGATAGTAGTCACACGCTGGTGACATACCCCCCCTCTTGAAATCTCAAACGTCTTCGTTTGCATCTATGTCCAGTGGGATGATGTAAAATTCTTCAGCATCTACATAGGACTGGATATGTAGACGCAACTTTCCAATGATGGGTGTCACAGCCTCTGTATGGCCAGGACATGCCAAACCTGCCTTTGTTGTATACCCCATCTCTTCAGGTCTGATTCCCAACTTTGAAGCCAATTCTGGGGAAATGAAGTTGGCTTTGGCACCTGGATCAAAGAAGATAAGCACTGTTTGATCCCTACCTTTCCCCATGCTCTGCAAAGCTCACTTGCATCTGAATTTGGCTTGTCGCCCGCCATATCTGGCACTAGATCAGCCATGGGCTTCTTTCCTTTCCTGTCCTCCTTGTCTTCAGAATCAGCTAGCCTTTTCTTTGTAGGACAGTTGTAAGCAATGTGGCCAGGCTGCTCACATATAAAGCATTTGTTCTCTGTCCTCGGGACCTTCTTTTGCTCTTCTGACTTGCGAGGAAAACGTCTTTTCCATTTCTTTGCTGGTCCTTTTTCTGATTCAGCCGTAGCTTTGTCTTTCCCTGTGTTGGCTGACTCCTGAGTCCCTTTAGGAGCCTCATTGGGAACGTGCTTCTTGGCTGAATTTTTCTTGCCTGATCCTGCCTTGACGCCAGTGTTAAATTCACAATCTTCTCCCTTGAGCAAACCATTGCCAGTGTTTGCTACCTCGATGAGCTGCGTCAAAGTAGTGACTTTTGTCTTCGTGCAATATTTTCTCAATCCTTTGGGTAGGCCACAACAGTATTTTTCAATATATTCTGTCAATGGCACAAACCTATAGGAAGTTACTGAAAGTAGAGCTTTCCAAAACTTCCGATTGTAATCATCCAGATTTCTGCAAGTGGCAGCATTAAGCCGGTGCCACTCTGTCATGACATCTGCTTCAAAGTCATCAGATAACCATGCTGCTGCAAAAATCTGCTTGAAGTAAATCCATGTGGACGGAGCTTGCCTTTGAAGCAATAAAGTTGTCCACCATTGTCCCGCATTCCCTGTCAAGAAAGTGGCTGCCTTGCGGACCTTTGAAGCCTCTATAAAATTTCCCCCTGCATAGGCCTTGTCAAACTGCTGGAGGAATGAGAGAGCCTTCTTCCT
>NC_140960.1:99302484-99342484 GCF_014529385.1 Adiantum capillus-veneris | reverse complement strand
TTGACTTCTTATGTAACCCCGAGACTGCATGAACTTGTTGAATTTTTGATACCATTGCCTTGAACCATGCTTAAGGCCATAGAGTGCCTTTTTCAGTCTACAGACCAATTTTGCCCTCGTTGGATTTTGTGTTTTACACACAAAACCCTTTTGTTGTTTCATGTAGACATTCTCATCTAGATCCCTGTGAAGAAATGCTGTGTTTACATCCGTTTGGACAAGTTCCATGTCCTGGATAGCAACCAAGCCAAGCACAATGTGAAGTGTAGTTATCCTAACTATTGTAGAGAAAATCTCATTGAAATTCACACATTTTTGCTACTTGAAACCCTTGGCAACTAGACGAGCCTTGTACCTAGGCTCGGGATATTTTGATGTATACCTCTTTTTGTATACCCACTTGCAAGGTAAAACACTTTTTCCTTTTGGTAATTCAACCAAATCCCATGTCTCATTAGCCACAATCAAATTGTATTTTGATTGCATAGCCTGCTCTCACTTAATGCTATCGTCCATTTGTATAGCTTCTTTGTAGTAGGTTGGCTCTCCATTGTCAGTGACCAAAATGTGGTGTATACCCGGCTCAAACCGCTCGGGTGCATGTGATACTCTTACAGAGTATCTCAATGCCTGACTGCTAAACTCTGCTCTCTCCGGGGCAATATCAATATCTTGCACTTCAGGATTAGGTGCAACATTATTGAACTGAGCTGGTTTGGAGGCTACATCCTCAAAACGTACGCATTTGTACTCAACTTCTTTAATGGGTTTCTTGTGCATTTTTGATTCATTGAAAATCATGTGTGAGCTACGAATGACTTTGTTGGATTCTGGGTGCCAGAGATGATAGCCCATCTCTCCATTTGCACCATAGCCAATGAAAATACATTTGTGTGACCTGCGATCTAGCTTGCGACAAAGTTCTTTGGGCATATGTGCATATTCCTCACATCAAAATACACATTAATGCTTATAGCTTGGCGTTTTCCCAGTCCATAATTCCTCTATAATTTTGAAATTTAAAGGAGAACTAGGTGACCTGCTAATGATGTGCACTGCTGTTAGAACAGCTCCTCTCCCTAGACATCATTTAAGTAACTCACTCTTAAATTGTGTGATTCATTCTTTCAGCTATCCCATTTTTTGTAGGTGTATATGGAGCAGTAAACTGTTGATGAATGCCTCTTCAATTTCAAAAATCCTTGAACTTTGTGGAGACGTATTGTTGGAATTAGGGTTGCAGAGAAACACACACAGCTTGGAGAAGACGAAGGAATCTCAAGGCACACAATAGAGAGTGTGTTACTTAGTGTGCAATGGAAAGATAGATAGCCCTAGAGTGATGGGCGTATATACAAATGCCGGGGGAAAAAACCTCCTAAAGAGGGAAAAAATGCCTCGGCGGTCCTAGTGTGTTCACACACATCACTACCACATGTATATGGTAACAAATCCCCCTTGGAGTGATGCGGTGAACGAGAGCTGGCACATGAGTAAAGGGAAGTGCCATGCCCTGAGGACAGGATCAGTCCACAAAGGGAAGTAAGCCCAAAGCTTTGCGGAAAGCGTCAAGCTTCTCACGAGACAATGCCTTTGTGAAAAGATCTGCAAGGTTGTCCTGTGTTGGCACATAATCCAAGCTGATCTCTCCTGCTGAGAGCCTCTCCCTGACCTAGTGGTAATGCACCTCAATGTGCTTTGTGTGAGCATGAAAAACTGGGTTCCTCGCAATTGCCAATGCGCTCTGACTGTCAGCGTAGATAGTGTTGGCAGTGTTCTGTCCAACACCCAAATTAGCCATAAGGCGTCTAAGCCATACACACTCAACTGTAGCTGTGAAGACTGCCCTGTACTCAGCCTCACAACTCGAAGTGGCCACAGTAGGTTGCTTCTTGCTCAACCATGATATACATGAACTGCCAAGCATGAAACAAAAACCACTTGTGGACACTTGCGTGTCAAAACAACCAGCCCAATCTGAGTCCGAAAAAGCATGTAAGTCCGGCGGCAATGATCCCCCCCTTGGGATAAAACAAGCCAAGATGTAAAGTGCCACTAAGGTAGCGGAAAATTCTCTTGACAGCCTGCCAATGCTTAGACCCTGGGCTATGCATAAATCTGCTGACCTGTGAGACTGCAAACTGAATATCCGGCCTCGTGTTGCATACATAAATGAGGCAGCCAACAGCAGTTTGGTAAAGAGTGACATCAGTAGGATCGCCAGCATCATGTAGACTCAACTTCAAAACTGTTTCCATGGGAGTGGCAATAGGTTTGCAATCCTCAAGTCCAAACTTACATAGCAATGTCTCTATGTAACTTTTTTGACACAAGGCAATACCACCATCACACTGCTTAAACTGTATACCCAAGTAAGGATGCAACATCCCCAAATCTTTTATCTTGAAAGTAGCATTCAAATCAGCCTTAAATTCAGCAATATGTCTCTCAGTGATCAGCAAATCATCAACATAAAGAACCACAATGAGAAGTACATCACCCTCACACTTTACATACAATGTGCTTTCTGTTGGACTGTTACGAAAGCCTTGTTTAACCAAATGAGTGTCAGCTTTCTCATACCAAGCACGAGGAGATTGCTTCAACCCATACAAAGCCTTGTTACATCTGCACACTTTGTCCTCTTGTCCTTTTATGACAAAACCGCGAGGCTGTGTTACATAAACTTCCTCAAATATGTCACCATTCAAGAAAGCAGTAACAATGTCTGATTGATGTACATCCCAACCCAAATGAGCTGCCAATGCACATAGAAAGTGCACAGTAGTCATACGACAAGTGGGAGAAAAAGTATCTTCATAATCTATGCCTTTTTGCTGTGCATAACCCTTTGCAACAAGTCGAGTCTTATGGCGATCGATATCACCATCCGGCTTGCGTTTCAACTTGTAAACCCACTTCGTACCAATGGACTTTTTGCTAGGAGTCAAATCACATAAAGTCCATGTGTCATTCTCTATAAGTGCATCATATTCTGATTGCATGGCAGCCATCCAATTTTTTGAATTCTTTGCTTCATCAAAAGACAGAGGCTCCTCAACATCATGTAAACTAGACACAGCCAAAGCATAACAATCTGATGCATAAGATGCATGGCGAGAGCCTGAACGAGTACGACTAGACAAAGGTGCATCCAATTTACTGTCACGCAAAGTGTGCACCAACCATTTTGGCATACCTCTAGCTTGCTCATTTTCAGCCCTTTCCTCATCAAGCACATCATGTACATCTGCATCAATAAAATAGGCTGATCTAAAACATTTTTAGAAACCCCCATAGGTTGTACATTTGCCTCATTGGAACTTACATTCGTATTTCCACCACTGAAAAGAGGCAACAAAGTGTCATAAATGTCCTGTGAGCTTACATTGTCTCTAGTACATGACAGCAAGGGCTGAACATAATCTTCCACAAACACTACATCCCGTGAAACCAAAATACGTTTTGTTTGCGGATGATACAACCTGTAACCTTTGCTTTCATCACTATAACCAATAAAAATACATTTGACAGCCTTATCATCCAATTTTCTGCGCTGCACTTGTGGCACCAAAGCATATGCCAGACAACCAAAAACACACATGTGGTCAATACAAGGCTTTCTATCATGCCATGCTTCATATGGAGTAATAGACTACAAAGCTTTTATAGGACACCTGTTAAGTACATAAGTGGCACACATGATGGCCTCAAGCCAAAAAGAATGCGTCAAAGCTTGACTTTTGACCATACATCGTGCCATTTCCATAAGTGACCTGTTTTTCCTCTCAACAACACCATTTTGCTGAGGTGTATAAGGCACTGTACATTGGTATTTTATCCCACGACTAGCCAGAAATGCATTAAATTCATGAGACATATACTCCCCCCCTCGATCTAAACGGAGGGTGCCCATAGTACATTTCGAGACATTTTCAGCCATAGTTAGAAATTATTTGAAGCACATAAAAACTTCGGACTTCGCTTTAAGCGGAAACACCCATGCATGCCTGGAGTAATCATCAATGAAAGTCACGAAGTACAGGTAATTGCCCAAGGATGGAGTTTGCATGGGCCCACAAACATCACTATGCACAAGCTACAACATGCAAGTGGCCCGAACTGAACCATCCTTTGGAAATTTAGAACGCTGCATCTTACCCAAAATACAGCCTTCACAAACATGTTTGACAGGTGCTTCAAGAGGCGGCAAAGAAGCAACCATATCAGATTTCTGCAAACGCAGCAAACTGGAAAAATTCAGATGACCAAAACGTGCATGCCAAAGTTTTGCATCTGAAATAGCCCTTGAATCTGCAATAGCATTTGCAAAATTTTGTCCACACTTGTCATACAAAGTGAGCTTATAAGCCCATGGCACAAAAGCCCAAATGCAACAATCTCATCACCAAAACTGAGATCATGAACTGTACATCTGTCATCTGTCTAGCAATTGCCGATACAGACAAGAGATTCTTCTTGATCCCAGGTACATAAAGTGTATCAACAAGTGTGAAGGAACTGCCATTAGCGGCAGTGAGCGCAATCTTTCCAACTCCCTGAACTCGATAAGAGGCGTTGTTGGCACAAGTGACTGAATTCCCATGAGAGATAGACTCGAGAGAGGTAAACAATTCACGATATGAGGTAATGTGCTTTGTAGCACCACTGTGGAAATACCACACATGTGAATCTGCAGCAACTGACAAGCATGCATCATGGACAACATGATTGTAAGTATACTCTGCGCTAAAAGCCCATTCTGCATCAACATCAACAACACAGTCTCCTTTCACAGAAGACTCAACGATGGCTGCATTTGTAGTGGAACCAACATTTGCAGTGGAACCACCCTCTTTCTTCTTAGCCTCTTTGGCCTTCAACTTAGGACACGACTTGTCAAGTGATCATTGGCTTTACAATAATGGCAACGCATCTTCTTTTTGCCCTTATCACCAAAATTGCCAGACGAAGTGCTGCCAGCAAAAGCATTAGGAACAAAATTTTTGCCACTCGCAGTAGAACCATAAAAAGTGGCTGCATTGCTGTTACCACCCTTTCTTTGAGAAGCAATAAAAGCGTGTTCAACTGCACGCTGCCTAGTCCTGTTTTTTCTGGAAAGTGACTCTTGCAACAGCAATGTGCATAATGCATCAAACTTGACAACTTCAGGATTTCCTTGGGTCATAAGTCTCCAAGTACTAGCAAAAGTCTGGTAAGAATCTGGTAAGGCATCAAGAACAGTCTGCACAAGGGAACTGTCTGAAATGAGTTCACCTGCAGAAATAAGTTGCTCATTGATATCCTTGACACTAGCAAGGAAAGTTTCCATATCATCTTCCTCATGCATAATCTTCGACTCCAGCCCTTTACGCAGCAAAGCAATTTTAGCCTCATTGCGGCTTGCATAAAGACCTGCTAGAATATCCCAAGACTGTTTTGCAGATTTTGCTGAACGGATGTGAGGAACAATGGTGCGCTTCACATACAACGAAATCAATGCATGAGCCTGTGCATCCTTAACATCCCAACGAGCTTGTTCTGCCGTAGGCAAAACAACTCTAACAGCTGCAATCCTTGCAACAAGACTTGCAACATCCTCAACATCGCCTATATCCTCAGAACCAGGACGTACATCAATGCCCTGCACAATGTTCCAGACACCCTTTAACACAAGAACATGTTGCATCATATAAGCCCACATAGGGTAGTTGTCCCCATTCAACCTGTCCTCAACAACAAACATCTTGAACACATCTGTGTTGTTGTTGTCAGCCATGGTAAATGCTGCACCTGATGTGAAAACTGCCCGAAAATAGGAGAAACGGAGCGGGAACAACATGTGTTATATAGCACAAACTGTAGAAGACTATAAGGCACCTGTTATACAGAAAACAGCACTGACAGAAATTCTGCACAAAATGACGAAATAGCCTGTGCAGTATCGCCTGTAGTGGAAACGGAGGCTGAAATGAGCCCAAATCAAAATTCTAAGCTCTACGAGCTCTCCCAAAATATTTTTCGACCTGCGAACGCTTGCCAAAGCTCACCGAAATCGGAGAAAGTGAGCAGGCGTGTGCTGGAGCACAGCTGGTGACTAAGCCCAGGAGGACGTGACCTGCTCTGATACCAATTGTTGGAATTAGGCTTGCAGAGAAACACACACATCTTGGAGAAGACTAAGGAAGCTCAAGGCACACAATAGAGAGTGTGTTACTTAGTGTGCAATGGAAAGATAGATAGCCCTAGAGTGATGGGCGTATATACAATGCACGGGGGGAAAAACCTCCTAAAGAGGGAAAAAATGCCCTGGCGGTCCTAGTGTGTTCACACACATCACTACCACATGTATATGGTAACACGTATTCTCCACCATTGTCCATTCAAAAATCTTTGAGCTTTTTTCTTGATAGGTTCTCAACCATGGCGAGGAATTTTTGGAACGTAGAAAAGACCTCTTCCTTACGCTTAAGGAGATACACCCATACCTTTTTGGTAGAATCATCTATGAACATGAGAAAATAGTTTGTCCCCCCTAGAGTTTTATGTGGCATTGGGCCACACAAATCAGTGGGCACTAAGTCTAGGGGTTCGCCTAGTTTCTTGTTCAATGACGAAGATGTCAACCTAGTTTGTTTGCCGTATAGACAATGCTCACACAATGGAAAGTCCGTGTAATCTAACATAGGTAAGCAGCCAAAACGCTGAAGTGTTTTCATTCCCTTTTGGTTAATATGTCCTAGGCGGCTATGCCACAACTCAGTAGACAACAGCTCAGCAACATAGATAGAGTGTTCATCGACACTCAAAACAAACATAGAGTACAAGGATCCAATTTTTTGACCTTTCATCATGACAAGGTTGTTCTTGCGGATCAGCAAAGAACAATTACCAAAAATTGTAGTGTACATGTCTAACATTTTGCAACACAAAAGTAGTGCCATTATGCATCTGAAGTTTCACATCACCAATGCCAATAATGTCAAGCTCGTAGGAATCATGAAGCTTGACTATGCCAAGCATGGATGCATAAGAGGAAAACCACTCTCTATGCGATGTGACATGAAAACTTGCACCAAAATCAAGAATCCAATTCTGTACGTAACCCTCATCTTGTGCAACAAGCATTTGGAGTGAGATCTGAAGTGAAAATGAGAACATCTAAGGGATTTACTGTCACCTCTGCATGAATCTTTGTTGGCATAATGTTCATAACTAGTGGAGGAGCATCTTCTACTGCAGTGGTAGGTATGGGAGACTCAACCACATTGAGCTCGTCAATCTTTACCGTACTTTTGCCTTTGCCAAAATTATTTGTTTGCATGCTTTTTGATCTCTTAGGAAACTACGACAATCCTTTTTGTAATGGCCCTTCTTATGGCACTAGTAACACTCGACATTGTTGGCATTGTGGTCTCTACTTGAGTTCTTGTGACTTCTAGGACTATGAGGATTTTTCTCTCTATTTTTGCTTTTGTATTTGTTCCTACCATGGCCTCTTGCCTTCGTTGAACTGCCATCCATATATGCATCTCCATGACTAGCACCGTTGAGAGATTTATGTCAAATTTCTTCAGTGAGAAATGCATTTGTGACGTCATTGAACACTAACTTGCCATCCAGAGCCGAATTGCTAATGGCTGTGCAAAAGATGTCCCATGAACTGGGTAGAGAGCATAACAAGAATATAGACTTGAGTTTGTCATCAAACTCCTTAAAGCCTTGAGATGTCAACTGACTGAACAGGGAGTTGAACTCATTTAACTGACCAAAAACTGTGCTACCTTCTTTCATGTTGAGCTTCATAAGCTTTTTCATGAGAAAAACTTTGTTGGATGCACTTTTTCTCTCCCATGCTGAACATAAGCTATCACAAAGTTCCTTGGTTGTTGTCTTTCCTATGATAGTGAAGAACACTGACTTGTCTAGATGTAGACATATTGTAGCTATGGCTCTCGCATCCAAAAGCTCCCACTGAGCTTGCGTATTGTCATCATCCTCCGCACGCCCTTTCAACGGTTCTAATAGGCCTTTGTTTGTCAAAACATCTTTCATGTGCTCTTTCCACATGGTGAAGTTGTTGCCATCAAACTTGCGAATGAAATACTCTTCCTTTTTTGAAGAAGAAGCCATGGTTTACAAGAGGGTTTGAGAGGTGTCAAACTATGGCGAGAAGCTAAAGAAATTCGGACAGAGTAACCTTTGTATCGGAAGTAAAATCTTAATCGAAATAAGCTCAAAAGTGCCAACAATGAAAGTCACGACTTGCGAAAATGAAATTCAACAGAGTCTTCTTTGTATGAGGAGTCAAAACTCAACTCAAAATATGCATAAATTTGCAAACTGCACTAACTGGGCATCTACTGTACAAAACCACTGCTGTGTGACCACCAACTTGACGTCAAAAGCACAAAAAATCATCTAGATACATATCCTATGGCGAGGGTATCATAAAAGGAAACTCTAGGTACCTGTATCACCGAAGGTGTCTTAACATTCGAGTACACCCTAGTCCAAAAAAAACCTCATGCTATCGACCCTCCAAAGGCTAATACAGACACAAATGGACTAGCCACAGTCTCAGAAAGGGCTCTTGTGGTGCAAGTCTAAAAAACGGCTGGGAAAAATTGCCAAAATAGCCAAAAATGTCTCTACACGTAGTATAGTGGACAGTGTTTGCAACTCAATGTACATGAGTGAACTGCCCTCAAACAGGCACCGAGAACTACTGCATGCAGTAAAAGTAATCCTTGCGGGGATATCTGCTCTTAAAAGAGCTCAATAGCACTAGGTGTGCTCACACAAAAAATGCATCTGTCAACGCATCTGTCTGTAGAGAAACTGTTGTCGAAAAGACTACTAAATTGCCTATGAAAGCGTTGTGTCTAGAAACCTGGAGAATCTCTGTGTAAACTCGATGAAAAAGCCTCCTGTAACCTGTAACATGCGTGTCAACATCGCTATGTGCCGATTTCTACCACCGGGCAAAAATGTGCTAATTGAATAGCCACCAAAGGTGTCGTAGCCAAAAACTATGCCGTACAACACGATCGGTGTGCCCGATGCCGATGCCGATGTTGGGTGTCACACCTGTATGGTAGAGGCACCTCGCCTGTGCGTGTGGCAAGTACAACTATCGATCGCGGAAAAAAGATATCCACGTGAAACCGGTGTCAGGTTGGATGTTAAAAATCAGCTTGTAATCAGAGTAATGTGAGACGATGCCAAAATGTGAGTCGGTGTTGAAACGGCTCTAATCACCGATGTCAATGTTGTCTCCCACTGCCAGATGGGAGTGGCTAGCCAAATAGCCGAAGATGCGTTGAGGTTGAGGTTCTTAATGCTCAAACTGGCCATTGGCGCGCACTGTCTCTCTCGCTCAATGCATGAGAATGGTGACTATGTCAATGTCGATGTCGCCTTTCACCGTTGGATGGAAGCCTCCGGTGCCAAGATGATGAGACACCTCCATGCGCTCTATCTCACTCGTTGGCTCTCTCTTGAGAAAAATATCTCTTATAAATCTCGCTTGATCCCTCTCACTCTTTTGCAGGTCTGTTTAAGGTGGTCAAGGGCTGGTCTCTCTACTCAAAGCTCGGAGGTGTGTGAGTTGGTGTCGAGAGAGCCGGGGTCGGAGGATCGGGGAGGTTTGTCAAGAATTTTTGGTGGGATGCGACTCTTGCACACAAGGGGGTGTGGAATCATGAACTTAAAAAAAATATCAAATTCAGTGTCGAGGTTTGGCTTTTATTGACGACTGCCAGCGCCTTCGTGATGCAAGCCGAGAGCAGAGTCGAGATCTTTGCTCGCTTGCCTGGCTAGCACAAGCTCACAGAGCTTGCGTGTGTGTGTGTAGCTTCCCTGCTTGTTAGCTCCCGCTCTCCGTGTTTTGGGCCCTATCACCATAGCGTTGCCCCCATTCATTGCTGTCGACTGGGTGCTCCTGTTTGATTTCCCTCTTAGCTTGACAAGCTCGCCAATTGCCTGCTCGAATTCCACCCCAGATCAAGCTGTTGAGCCTTGTTCTGCTGCCTGCTGCTGCCGGCTCCTCTGCTAACAGCCTTTGCAACCTATCTAACCCGATTCTGTTGCTGAGCTTAGCCTCTAATTCTATTGCCCGACCCAATGCTACGCTCCTTGGTCGACTCCCCCTTGCTCGGTTGTTAGTTGCCCGATTGTTGCTCCAATTTCATTCTCTCGGTCCTGCTATGCATTCAACCTTGCTTGCATGTACACTTCCCCATGGTCTGTCGAAATGTCACTATGACTACTTAGTGAGCCTCAAGCTTCAATGCTTGACACTGGCTGCCCAAATTGCACTTGCTATGCTTGCTGCAGCCCGAGAGTTGGCTGCCCTTGCTCTCTATGGTTGCCCCCGATTCTGGCTCTGCACAAAACTTGAGCTTCCCTCAAGCTCTTCCCAAGCGGGGCTGCACACATGGGATGGATTCAAGCTCTACCGAGCTCCCTGAGCTTTGATCAGGGAGCTCTGATACCAATTGATGGGTTTTGTTGTGGAGTGTGCAAGAAAGGGAAGAAGAAGGGGGAAGGGGATGAAGGAGAAGATGCACATCACAATGGGTTAGTGGAGTGGAAAGTGAGAGAGAAAATCAACTCTCTCACTTTTTTTCCCTATATTGATTAGGAACAGAAAAGGTAAGGGTGGTTTCCCACGTACACCTGGCCTACATCCCAACACTCTTTACCAAATTGTTGTTGGATGCCTTATTTATGTATGCAGCACAAGACCCAATATTCAGTTTGCAATCTCGCAGGTTAGCAGGTTTATGCATAGCTCAGGGTCTAAGCATTGGCAAGTTGTCAAGAGGATCTTTTGCTACTTGAGTGACACTTTACATCTTGGGTTGTTTTATCCCAAGGGGGGAGCTTTGCCACCCAAATTGGGTTGGTTGTTTTGAAACGCGAGTGTCCATGAGTGGTTTTTGTTTCGTGCTCGCCAATTCATGCATATCATAGTTGAGCAAGAAGATACCTATTGTGGCCACTTCTAGTTGTGAGGGTGAATACATGGTAGTCTTCACAACTACGGTTGAATTTGTATGTCTCAAACACCTTATGGATGATTTGGGACACTGCCAACATCATCTACACTGACAGTCTGAGCACATCGGCAACTGTGAGGAACCCAATTTCTCATGCTCTCACAAAGCACATTGAGGTGCATTATCACTATGTTAGGGAGAGACTCTTAGCACAGGAGAGATCAGCTTGGCTTATGTGCCAACATAGGACAACCTTACAGATCTTGTCACAAAGGCATTGTCTCATGAGAAGTTCAAAGGTTTGCACAAATCTTTGGGCTTACTTCCTTTTGTTGACTGATCATGTCCTCAGGGCATGACACTTGTGCCAACTCTCATTCACGCCATCACTCCCAAGGGGGATTTGTTACCATATAGGTGGTAGTGATGTGTGTGAACACACTTAGGACTGTCGAGGCATTTTGTCCCTCACTATGAGGTTTTTCTCCGTGCATTGTATGTACGCCCATCACTATAGGGCTAACTTATCTTTCATTGTGCACTAAGCAATACTACTCTCTACTACTATGTGTGCCTTGAGCTTCCTTTGTCTTCTCCAAGCTGTGTGTGTTTCCTTGCAACCCTATCTCCAACAACCTTTTGGTGGGTGTTGATGAGGATCCTCCAACTAATCGGATTGAGTGTTGAGCTTTGTGCAATAAATCTAGTTGTGACTCAGGTGGTGGTAGCTGATCAATCGTGCCATGTGCTTGGTAGGAAATCCTAGTCAGCTTGTGCTTACATTCATGTACGTGTTGTTCTTGTCACTTCCCCTCAGGTTTGGTTCGACCATGATTTCTAGAATATAGTTGCCCATATAACCCTAGATCACTCTTTGATTTGCCAACCCCATAGCCATCACCATCGCTATGTGCAAGTTTGGCTATGTGTAGCAGGGTGGTTTTTGAATTTTTAGATGTTGTGAAATCAATCTCAGGGGCAAGTCTATCTCTGTGTAGATCAGGTCCTTGTATGTGAATTTGTGCCCTTGTTTCTTAATAAAGACCTTATCATTATCTATGGACTCGGTCTTATGGAGCAAGTTGTGATTTACTATTGGTATGTGAAGGGCTTGATTGATAAAATCTTTAGTAATTTTGACTTTGACTATTCCAACGTCTTTGTTTGTTAGTGTTGCTTTGCCATTGTATTGTAGTGGGCTCACTAACTCGTGTGCTCTCTGGAAGTCTACTCCGTGGAAGTCTGCTCCCCATGGTGGAGGATGAAAGAATGTGTCCAGCTGTAGGCATCTGGATCCTTCAATCACCTCTTTTTGTTGGTGCAAAGTTCACAGTTCTCTTGGGAATATGGTCGTTTTTGCCTTGGTACCATCCACAGCTTGAAACTTTCGAATGAATATATTTGCTAGGATTTTGGCTAGTTCCTCCTCTAAGAGGTGTGCCTTCTCATATGACGAAACTTTAATGACCTTGTATGGAGCTGCTTCCCACTTCAAACCCTTCTTTAAGGAATTCTGGTGTCAAAAAACCAACTCATTAGCTCCTAAAATTTGTCAAAAGGTCATTGAGAAAGTTCAAAAGACGCAAACTTGACCATAAAATAAAAAATGAGCATAACTTGATCAAAAGAAGTCCAAATTTGACAAGTGCATCTAGGATAACTACATGCACGAGGTCATGTGGTTATATGTTAGATTTGTGTCTGAGGTACATGGATGACAATCCATGTTGGAACACACTCTGAGTTTTTGATGACACCATTTAATAAAGCATGATATGGGGATGTTATGGTTCAAAACTTTTCGGATTTGGATAACTGGTTTAAGATTTGTGCCAATTTTAGGGTTTTGGAATCCAAATGGCTTGATACTTTAGGGTTAGGCTTCATTTTTCAACTACCTTTTGGGGTGAAACTTGGTACACATATTCCTATAGCCTATCCTAATACACTAGTGAAATCTTTTCAAATTTGAATAACTTTTTCCAAATTTTACCCAATTTCCTAGTTTATCGTCCAATTTGGTTCGATTGTGCCATAATTGGTTTTTGATCCCTTATTTGATCTCTCCTTGTGATTGTACAATTTGAAATTTTGCCAATGTGATGATTAGGAGTTGAAGTATAGTCCCAATCCTAGCTGTTTATCCAATTTCACCACAATTGGAGTTTCTTTGGTGGACTTCCTAGCTCTGCATGCAAGTTGGCCCATTTCCCAAGCATCTTTTGCACTATGCTTGATACACCAAGCTCATTACTTCTTCAATATCACAACTTTGCCAAAATCACACACTTTGACACCTGCACTCTAAAATTGTTGAACTTTGACACATGACCCATTTTATGAATACCAAACACTAAAAGTCTGACATATACTCCCACAATTGACGTTCTTTTAGTTTGCACTCAAATTTTCGTCAATCGCTCTTAGGGTAAAAGGATCGCGATCTATGTTTGGTGATCAATTTGGACCAAATGTCATGGGATGGCTTTAGACATGTTCCCTAAGCTACTAGTTCACAAGTTTTTGAGTTTGGATCACTTTTTCACATCATGGGTCAAAATGACCATTTGGAGACTGACTTTTCAATTTCCCTTGGTTTTTGGTTGATCTAAGGTCCATTTTCCCCAAAATTTGTATGGCACATTGCCCAAGGCTATGTCAAACTGTGTGGGCACTTTTTTCCTTTAAATAGCATGTTGAGGGATATGGATCGTGATCCATGTTCAAAAACATATTATAATTGTGATTGTTGTAGTGTTTAGGCGCTTTCAAGAGGATCATTTTTCACCAAGTTTTTTTGGGTTTGGAGGTGGGGGGACATGGATTGTGATCCATCTTCCATCACCTTTGGCAACTTTGATCACATGGCCAGATTCCGCTCACTAAGTGTCCGAGCCTATTGGTGGAAAAGTAACTGAATTTGGACTCCATTTTGATGTCCCAAATGACCTCTTGATTGTTTAAGGATTTCCTAGATTTGATTGATACAGGTTTTGTGATTGTGTTTGTGCACGTTTGATTATACACAATTGTTCCTGCATTGATAAAGAGCATACCTATGAAATTTGGTGGAGTAATAGTGTCCTTGGTGGCTATAGTAGGTAGAAACTCCACAAGAAACTCTAGCTCAACAAGCTGTGTGTGTGTGTGTGTGTGTGTGTGACTGTGATTGAATGGAAATGAGGTCTATTTGCATACTTTTGCCTAAATGTGCTCGACATACACTGAATGAAAAGTGTTTACTTACCTTATCTGCTCACATTTTCCATGACATACCACTTATGGCTAGACGTCTCATCATTTGGATGTCGGTCATTAATTGCTCTTGATTTTGCGATTTTGGTCCGTTGTAATTGGCCCGAATTTTGACGTGCCAAATCCTTCCAAACTTGACATCTCAAAGCTCTTGCTTTGTGGATTCAGTGTTTGCAAGTTGATTCTGACTTTTTTGGCTCTGTTTATTAATTTTCTATCCTTATTAGGTTCAAAAAGAAAGAAAATTAGTAAAAATTAATATTAGTTGGCAAAAAATTTAGCCAAAATTATTCCTTATACTCATATGTACATACTTTCACTCTAGGCATCTTTTTTGTCAAAATTTATCATTATGGTTGATTATTATGCCTTATAAGTGTTAAATTCTACTAAAAAGCAATAAAAAGCAAACATTTAAGCAACAAAACACACTTTGTACACTATACACATGATCTTTCAATATCTTGGAGCTCTAGATATTTCGATAAGCTACGCCAACTAGTGTTACTCCCCCCTTCCCATTCTGAGTTGTCCCGAACAAAGGTTTGTGCAATGTGCATGGGTGCAAAAAATGTGTCTATGCAAGGCCATGGAACATGGACCTATTATGATGATGGAAGAGATGCAATGGGTAACTCTATGCTGTGCAAGGTGTGGAGACTGAACTAATTGTTCACTGGCTTTTGTTGGTGAGATTCCATTTAAACTACATTTTTTTGAATAAAAGCCTTTGAAGATGTTGCACCTATCCCCCTTGATTGTTGGTTTAGTCAGTACTATTAGTGGATTGTTGATTTGGCTTGGTGTAACTTTGGGTACCCACTTGTAAATTTGTTGTTGAGACAATGAAGGTTGTGGCCATGTTGGATGTTTTGGTCTCCATCTTGGTTTTTGGGCGGTTGTTGTCTTGTCTCGTCTAGAGTTGGGAATCCATCTATACTTGGGTTGAGTTGGTTGTGAGTTGATCCACTATGTGGGTTTCTTCCAAGTATAATTACTCTGAGTGGTCGTTGTCATTCTAAGGTGAGATGGATTGAGTTGGAAGTCTGATTCAATAGAGTTGGTTTGGTCGTCATTATGATTTTCTTTACCCAAAATTGTTTTACTTGTTTCCCCTGGATGCTTTTAGACGGTTTAGGCTCAATTGTAGGCTATGGCTTTCATGGTCTGGCTGTACATTTCAAACATGATCTTTTTGTGCCCAGTGAGTGACATACAAGGTGCCCCTTAGGTTGTACTTCGGAGTATCATCCTGCCTTTGGCATCCATGAAACTCCCAAGATGATTTCTTCATTAAGATTTGTGTTGGCCATTACATGAAACTGATGTGGACATTGATTGCAATTAATGTTGATTAACACATTGGCTTGTCCTAAGCTTACCACGGTCCCTTTGTTGGCTGCTCTAAGCTCAAATTGGTTTGACATCACTATCGCATTTGACAACTTTAGGTATGTCGGATGCTTCATGACATTGACTCTTGCACCTGTATCCACAAGTGCTCGTTCGGTTGATCCACCTGCAAGTTGGACATTGATTCACACATCCATACCTTTGAGCCACTTGGCTCAATCTGAATTTCTTTTATAGGAGAAGATAGTGTTTCTATTTGTGGAATTGGAGACATGTTCTATTGTTCTTTTTAGTTTAGAATCCGTAACTTCGATTTCTCTTCACATGGTCTTAGATGGTTTGACCTTTATGGTTCTGTTGCTTTGCTTGTGATGAGTTTTATCCAACATTGTCAGCAATGAGAATTAAATGGTACTTCTTTAATTTGCAAACCATTTATCCAATTAGGCATCTCCTCTCCACTAATGTCGCAAGTTTTATGGCACCACTAGGTGATATACCATTGACCACAAATCGGCCATTACTTCGCTTTTTCAATTTATGGGAGTGTTGCTTTAAGGTATAGACTAATGCATAGTCTCCTCTTTGAAACTACTTGTTTATTATGTTCTAGTCATGAAACTCTTTCATTTGTGATTTTTGTGCATATATAGCCGCAACAACCTTAAGTCGCAGTTCATCTAACATAATGAACTGGGAAACTCCATCTGACAACTCATGTCTAGTCCATCCTAAGTCCTCAACTACTCATAGTGTGGGAACCAAAAATTCTAAGGGTAATATGGCATTGATCCCATACACCAAATTGAAAGATTTTATCTTCGATTTTGTTTTGTAAGATATTCTATATGCCCAAAGAGTTAAATGTAACTTCTAGTCCCAATCGGCTCTCGACTCATCCACAATTTTGGTGGGCACAGTACACATGATGTATTTGTGCTCTTAGCTTGCCCATTTTCTTGAGGATGATATGGAACTGACTTTGAATGAAGCACCATAAACTCTCACAATAGATAATTATCATGTAGTTTATGAAGTGAGTCCCTCGATCACTCACTATCTCAAGCGAAAGCCCATATCTATTGAAGAGGTTCTCGTATAAGAACCGTGCTGTCATTCTAGCATCGTTCTTATGCATGACTTTGGATTCTACCCACTTGGTCAAATACTATGTGGACACGATGATGCGTCCTATAGGCCAATGGTGAGATAAGTCCCACAAAGTCTATCCCCCACTTGGCGAAAGCCCTTGCACCCATGACCGGTTGTAATAGAATTTCATCACGTCTCATAGGTACTTTGGTGCGTTGGCAATTGTCACATTGTTTCAAATATTCTTTTGCATCCATATGTCACATTGTTTCAAATATAGTTTTGCATCCATATACAGAGTTGGCCGCAATTCCTACAAGAAAAATTGCTTTCACAGTTTGTCAACCATAAAGTGATCTTCTATCGGTCCAGCATGTGCTTGCTCAAGAATTGGTAGATACTCGCTTTCTACGCACAAATTTGTAAATGATTATCATTTCCTCTCCAAGAAAGGTGATTTTTAATTATTATGTAGTCTTTTGCCTCCCTTTGCATTGAGTTTTGTCTGGATTGGCTCATGTTCACTGGCAAGACCCCCTTTTCTAGGTAATTAGCAATTTGATTTACCCCACTTTGGTGGTGCTTCTAATCTAAACAGTGTAGCATGTTCAATTGGTGCCTAAAATTCCACAAGCACCGCATGAACTAACTTATGGACACTTTGTTGCATATGAGGCCAATACACTCTAAGTCTGTAATGGAATTTGCCTATTCAATTTGAGAGTAGCGGAATTTAATGAGAATACTTTCAAGAAATGATTTTGTGAGCATAGCGGGTAGACATAATTGAAGATAGCAACATAATCATAGCAATTAGTTAACTTGGCATAGACAATACTTTTGCAAGAGAGAGAATTTAGAGAACATGACAACAGTTGAGGACCGGATTTATGTGGAGCCGGTCCCCCCTCCAATAGGCATTTGTATTATGATTTCTCCCATAAAGAGAGACTTGTTACAATACATTCTTTGTGTTCCTTGTGACCTAGGTGAAGCAATGAAGATGCAAAGCTTCATGCATCACCATCATAGCATAACCTAAACTTGAAGAAAGATTTAACTATACCAAGCCTCAGTCCCAAGACCTCAAACACCTTCGAAGGTGGAGAGAGCTAGCAGGGAATGAGGGTAGGGAAGAGGAAGAAGAAACATTTCATACGAGAAAGAGCTAGTTCCTCACTTATCATAACTCTTGAGCTAGCATACATAATAGCATAGTAATGAAGAAGAAGGAGATGACAAGCTCAAGCATTGAAGCATGGCTCTTGGTTGGATTTGCACTCCATAGCCAAGAGTGTTGGTGTAGGCTCTCAACCTCTACTTGCTTGGAGAGGGAGCTCTTGCACTTTGCATAGCACACCATTAGAGTGTTTGTGAGTGTGTGTGGGTGAGTATACCCCCTAAGCACCCCCCTAGCTTGCTTGGGTCGACCCCCACTTGTAGCTCATGCTTGAAGCTCATTGGACCCCTCCAGGCCTAGCCAATCACAAGCAGGAGCCATTACAAGCAACATGGGTAGCCTTGGGACAAGTATCCCCTTTTCCCCTTTGAGAGAGAGAACTTGATAAATGCAAAATCAATTAATTAAATATCCTAAATTATCATTGGACCCCTTGGGTGGCCAACCAATAGGCTTCAAGCAACACATGAAGGTAACATGGGTAGGGGCGTGACATGTGTCCTTGCTGCCTCTTCAAGATGGGCTTCCCTTGTGTGTGTGTGTGTGTGTGTGTGTGTGTGTGTGTGTGTGTGTGTGTGTGTGTGTGTGTGTGTGTGTTCTCTCTCATCCCACCCCCTTGTAGGCTCGCCCCCCTCCTTGTAGGGATCTTTTTGACTTTGGATGAGCAAGCCCCTTAGTCATCAAGCATGACTAAGCACTTGAAGTAGGGGGTGTTCCCAGAAGCATCTCAGGCAAGCTTCTCAAGGCACTTCAAGCACCTTAATCATGCACCAAGTCAAGCACCTCAAGCATGGAGCCAGTCAAGCACCTCAAGCATCTTAATCAAGCACCTCAAGCATGACAAGCACCTCAAGCAGGACAAGCACCTCAAGCACGACAAGCACCTCGAGCTTGGGCCGGGTTCCCACCTCAAGCTCAGCCCTAGCTTACCTAAGGTCAAAGGACTTTTACACACATTATTGGAGGTCTTCAATGAAGCTAACCCTAAGGTCTTATGCTCCATTGGTTAGCCTTGCTCTTGATAGACCATCTCCCATTTGGGCCCCTTTACTATTGGCCCCGTGTTGAGATAGATCTATAAGCACATATCTATATCTTAACACTTGTTCCCGTTTATTCTCCCACATTAAGTGATCAATTTAATATGAGAAAATCATTTGGGTTGGTTAGATATTAGATTTTATGACAAAGTCTCATCAATCTCTGCAACATTTGCATTTTTGCATTGTGAATCCCCATTGTTTTGGGCTTGCTTCAAGTATACACTTTTGTTCTATGGCTCTATACATAGCCAGAGTATTTCATCATTTCCATGCTTATATAGCCGTCCCACTATTAGCACAATTGAGTTTATATGCTCAATGGTTGATGGCTATTGTACAATCTGCAGAGAATTAATGGTGAGCAAGGGAATTACATGTTCACTCCACCTCAAAACCATCTTAATATTGAAAAGATACGAATTTGGCATATCATTGTCCACCCCAAGACGTGTTTCTCCATGAGTCAATCGAGACAAATGGTCTACCCTCTGATACAGTCCTCTTTTTTACTATTATGATGTTATCAAACTCTAACAATATAATAAACCATCAAAGAATTTGTTCAATATTTCATGGTTTGTTCACTAAGTACAATAGTGCTTAGTGATCCACAAAAAATAGAATTTTTTTTGTGAGAAGGTGATGCCTAAATTTTTTTACTGCATAGAATATTCCTAATCCTTCTCTTTCTATGGTCATGTAATTCTGTTAGGCACTATTGAGTTGTCCTACTAGAGTAACAGATTGAAAAATCTATATCGTTTTCTCTACAATGTGCTATAATATATCAAATTGCATATGCTGATGCATCTATGTGGACATAAAATATCTTCTCCAAATAATGAGCTTTCAAAATTGGAGCAGAAAATCAATCTCTGCTTCAATTGTTGAAACACTTTTTTGCATTCTTCAATTCATTCGAATTTTGTGATGAGACCATAGAGAGGGTTTATAATGATTGCATACATTTAGATAAAACTTTGATAATAGCCACAACCCATAAAGTCTTATATCTCCCTAATTTTTGTGGATTTTGGAATAGAAACAATAACTTGTATCTTCTTAAGTTCTATTGAAATTCCATTTTTGGATACGATATGTCCTAAAATCTTCCCCTGTCTTACCATGAAGAAATATTTTTTTGGATTCAAGCAGATACAATAAGTCATGCACTTCTCAAAGATCTTTTTCAGGTGTTCAACATGTTTCTCAGTAGAGAATACACACATAACTTATCCATGTAAATTTCTAATCATTGTCTTAGATATTTTTTGAATGCACGACTCATTAACCTCTAAAATTTAGTAGGTGTAATCGGTTAAGCCAAAAGGCATCACCTTATAAACAAATATGTCCCATTTTATTCACTACAAGAGCCTGCTTGAATTTTGACGTCAAATTACCGGCGTCAATCGCAGGCGTTGGTATATATGTCGGTAAATCTGGAGGGAGATCAACTTCAAAAAAAAAAAAATATTGAATTTTCGATCCTTGTACCGGTAGTTATTTCGACACCTGTATCGAGGGACTTTTCAACGCCTGTACTGGAGTGTTTTTCGACGTCTCTACCGGCACTTGTACCGACGGACCCTACAAAAAACGAACCCGAGGGTCTTTCCCTGCGCATTTCCCTCATTTTTTGTCTCTTCTCTTGCCCTCCTCCTCCTCACCTGCTACAGATATGTTGCCCAACAAGTTGCCGAAGGTGAGATTCTTGCTTGTGGACTACTCCCCACCATCAAGGTGAGATTGTTTTCAAGTTTTCTTGTAGGTTTGACTCACGTTACATAGGCTTTTAGTAGATCGAGAATTGTGATGTTAGCTATTTCACTTTGGCCATCCGTTTGCGGGTGATAGGCCGAAGAGAAGTTTAGCCTTGTTCCTAAATTCTCGAAGAGAACCTTCCAAAAATTACTCGTCATTCTAGGATCTCTATCCAACACTATGGACATTGGCAAGCCATGGTACTTGAAGATTTGTGAAATGAAGAGGGTTGCCATTTGATGGGCTTTGATAGTATTTTTGACAGGTATAAAATGAGCTTGTTACTGAACCTGTCTACTATTGTCCATATTCTCGTATTCCCATGGATAGACTTAGGCAATACAAAGATAAAATCCATGGATATGCTCTCCCATGGTGAATTAGGGATTGGCAAAGGTTGAAGCAATCCGGGTTGCTTCCCTCTATCAAACTTTGTCTTTGGGCATACCACACATTTATAAACATACTCTTGTATGTTTTCTTTCATGGTAGGCCAATAGAAATATGTTTCAATCCCCTTTAGGGTAGATTGAATCCCTCTATGCCTTGCATAAGGAGGAGCATGAGATTCATACATTACTTTCTCACGTAGTGAGCTAGTAATGCATAGTCTATTGCCATAGAGAAGATAACCATCTTGTAAAGTAAATGGTTCCTCTTTCTTCCCAAGTGCAAGGGCTAAAATCACATCTCTAAAATCGGGATCAATAGCATACTCATCTATCATAAAAGATAGATCATTGTGAGTTGCTATGGAAACCGCATTCACTCTCGGACGTCTTGAGAGTGTATCGTCTACTTGATTATGCTTGCCAACAATGTGAGCAGTATGAAAATGAAATTGTGAAAGGAAATTTTCCCACCTCATTTGTTTGTCGGAGAGCTTGGTTTGTGTCATGAAGTACTTAAGACTTTGGTGATCCGTTCGCAGAATGAAAGGAGTCCCCAATAAATAGTGCTTCCATGAGTCTAAGTCATATAGAACTATTTCCTAGAGTTTGCTCAATAGGGTCAAACCTTCAACTTTCATAGCCTATGGTGTGCCCTTCTTGAAGCAAAACAACTCCAAGGCAACCACCACAAGCATCACATTGGACCTCAAATGGCTTTGAGAGATCCGGTAGTGTAAGCACAGGTTAAGAGATAAGCTTTTCTTTAAGATTTTTGAAAGCATTGTTATCCTTGGCAGACCATGTGTACCTAACGTTTTTCTTTGTTAGGTCATGTAATGAGCCTGCTATTAGTGAGAACTTTTCTATGAAGCGTCTATAGTATGCACACATACCTATAAAGCTTCTTAATTCATGAAGATTCCTTGGTTTAGGCCATCCTTTTATTACCTCTAACTTTGATGGATCCATTTGGATGCCATCTTGAGAGATAATATGACCTAAATATTGAATCTCTTATAAGAAAAATTCACTTTTCTTTCGATTAACATAAAGTTTATTCTCTCTTAGAACTTGAAATATTACCTGGAAGTGTTGCTTGTGTTCGTCTAACGAATTAGAGTAGATGATGATATCATCAAAGAACACTCCAGTAAAGGTTCGGTGAGGCCTGAATAGCTTCTCCATCAAGCGGTTGAATGTGGCTGGTGCATTGGTCAAGCCAAAAGGCATGACAATGTATTCGTAAAGACAAAACGTAGTGCAAAATGTGGTCTTTACAATGTCTTGATCAACTATCCTTGTTTGATGATAGCCACTTTTTAGGCCAATCCTACTGAAGTGGGTGCCTTGTAGCTTATCAAATAGGTTTTCTACCCGTGGAATGGGAAACCTATTTTTGATAGTGATCCTATTTAGTGCTCTATAGTTGACACACATACGATATGTGTTGTCTTTCTTTTGCACTAATAGCACAGGAGAACAAAATGGAGATGAGCTAGGCCTAACCATGCCCTTCTCAACTAACTCATGCACTTGCCGCATAATCTCCTCTTGTTGAGCTTGAGAAACTCTATAAGGAGTTTTTTTAGGCAGTGAACTTCCTGGAAGAAGTTCAATTGCATGGTCATCATTACCTCGTTTAGGAGGTAGCTCACAAGGGATGTCGTCAATAAAGACATCTTGAAACCCCTTGAGAAAATTGGATAACTCTAATTCCTTTTGATTGTGTATATTTTCTTTTGCTAAAACATTAGGTTCGTTTTGAGAATCATTAACAAAAGTCATGTACACGGAAATAGAGATCTTTATTGACTTGTTGAAAGCTTGTGCATATACAATGGGTATAGTGTTACCCATTTCCTTAGCATCTATATACATATCTTTTTCCGTGAACTTAAAGGAGATTCTCCTTTCACGGAATTTAACATTGGCAACCATGCGATCAAACCATGGCACCCCTAGGATTACATCCTCATGCTTGAGAGCAGAGATAAACAAGTCCTCTTTGTCCACATGGATTTGGACATGGAGCCTCAATTTTCCGATTAAGGGAGTGACTGAAACTTCTTGCCCCTTAAAAGCACTGTTTGCGGGTAGGACATCTCCCATCTCGTAGGCTTGTATGCCTAGCTTGGTGGCCAACTATATAGATATAAAGTTATGAGTAGAACCAGGGTCAAAGAGAATATAAGCATCATGTTCTCTTACCTTTCCCCAAGCATGGCATAGAGGAGATCCTTTGTGGTGAATTTACTCCTCTTGGATTTTGACCAAGGTAGCTAGCTCTAGGAGGTTCATGGCGGGTGTTCTTTTGGGGACAAGTGTGGTACACATGCCCTTGCTTGCCGCTCTTGAAACATCGGTTATCCTTGCGATAATGCTCAAGATCTTCAGGAGAGAGTTGATTTTTGCCTTTATAAACTCCCTTCTCTTTAGCTTTGTTGGAGTTGCCCTTAGGAGACTTTTGGACATTGTCCTTCCCCTTAGGCTCATTGGAACCCTTGTTTTCCGTGGGCTTAGAATTTTTTTTTGCCCCGGTTTCGAAATTGATTTGAGATGCCACCATAGTATGGTGTATAACCACCGATATGGTGCATGGCCTTTGGGAGTTGACATACTCCGCCATTTCTTCAGTTAAGCCCGGACAAAATTGTTGCTTTTGCTCTCCAAAATACAACTTTTTAAAGACAGTGGCTTTGAGTTTTAGGTCCCAAAACTTGTCTACATATTTGTGAATGGATTTGTAAGGAGAGAACTTTAAGCTTCGCCATTCGGTGAGTCCTTTGTCTTTGGCATCGGTGGCCAAAAACTAATTCATAATGGAAGATCTTAAAGCTTTCCATTTTTGTGGAGCTTCACCATTGGCCCATAGGCTAGACCAACATTTCCTGGGGGACTTTTGAAAGTGCATAGCTACATGGCATAGCTTAGAGGACTCCGTGAAGCCCTCATCTCCAAACACCGCATCGAATTGTTGGATAAAGGCCAAGACTTTGACGGTAGCACCAAAAGTGCCATCGTAGGTAAGGAAAGAGATGCTCTTCCCTCCCTCTTTGAACTTCTTGAGCTTGGACAACCTCTTCCATGTGGCATAGGATTTCCTATGGCCTCTTCTTTTTGATGGTTCAAAGGTTGCACTATCACTCTCTTCACAAAATGAAGAATTTGAGGAAGATGGAGAAGAGGGTGACCTCTTTCTTGCCTTGATCTTTGTTGTCTTCACCATCACTTTCATAAGAGGAAGAGGATGGAGAAGAGGGTGTCCTCTTGCTCGCCCTTTTCTTCTCTTGCTTTTTGTCATCCCTCTTTGAAGTATGGTGTGGAGAAGTATGCGATGGTCTTTTCCGTTTTGGAGGCGATGGAGAGCGTTTAGCCCGCCGTCTTTGTGGAGCCATCTCCGCCGAGGTGGCGGGAGGCTCACTTCTTTCTCATTCCTTCGGTGGAGGCTCTTGAGTTCTCCTTTGAGAAGGAGATGCGTCATCAAGGATCAAACGTTTGAGCCCTTCATAGGGATCCTCTTCTTCTTCCCGAATCGGAGAGAGACCTCTTTTGGAAGTCTCGCAAGGAGGCTTCCTAGGTGCTCTCTTGTCATGGTGGGGATCTTGGAGAATCCCATGAGCACGAAGCTACCGTTGCTAGTAGCTTTCTCATTAGCAAAATCAAAGTTATCAACATTAATTTCACTCTCTTTACTATTGTCAGCCATTCTAACAACTTTTAGGTGTAAAATTTTTAGGTGTACTTTGGCACTTCAAGCCCTAGTTTCTACTCCTCTTTACCCCTTTAGAAAAAGAACTCAAGCTACTGTACCCGTGGCTCAAATACCATTAATTGCAAGGAATAGAAGAGAGGGTCGTTCAACACCAAAACAACACCGGCTCTTGTCAAGCTTCTAATAGCTCAACAGTGGCCGTAGGCAAGCCCCGTAGGACCCCACTATTAAGACCATAGCTCTCGACGGTGATGCCCTGTTAACTGCACAAAGGCAGGCGCATTGCAAGGTTGAAAAATCCCTATTCTACTTACTCACATGCAATTAATAGTACCCACCATGTATAGCTAGCTTGAGGACCTCCCTTCTTGAGAAAGAAAAGATAAACCTTGTGCTCTAATACCAATAACTTTTAATGGTATAGAAACTTGTGTGTAGCGGAAAATAGCATGAACATAGTGAGCATTTCATTAGAATAGCTTCCTAATGAGAATAACAAGAGTGCTTGGGTGAAGAGAGCAACAAAAAGCATAACACCTAGTTAGATAGCATGAACAATACTTCAAGAGAGAGAGAAATTAAGAAATTGACAACAATTGAGGATCGGATTTTCATGGAGACTGTCCCCCCTCCAAAAGGCTTTGTATTATGGTTTCTCCCATCAAGAGAGACATTTTACAATACAATTTCTTGTGTTCCTTCAATACTAGTTAGTGCAATGAAGATGGAAACTTCATGCACTAAGAAAAACAATTATCAAACACAACATCAATTCCCTCACGGTCTCAGACCCAAGACCTCACCCCTTCAAAGATGGTGAGAGCTAGCGGGGTATGAGAGTAGATTGAGAGGAAGAAGGAGTATTCTTACGAGAAAGATATACATCTCCTCACATAATCACTCATATTAGCATAGCTTAGCTTAGTAATTAGCAGGTAGAGAAGATGAGCATGCATTGAAGCTTGGCTCTTGGTTGGATTTGCATAACAAAGCCAAGAGTTGTTGGTGTAGGCATCCCTTCTCACAAGCTTGGAGTAGGTGGTAAGCCTTCCATTAAAGCTTGAGAAGGAGAAAGATTCTTCTTTGCTTCACACATGAGATTGTGTGAGTGTGTGTGTGATAATTACTTGCAAAAATCAGCCCCCTCTCTCTCCCTTGGTCGACCCCCCCTCGCTAAATGCTCATGCTACAGCCCTATTGGACCTCCCTAGGCCTAGCCAATGGAAATTAAGCAGCATAAGTGATAGCCTTCTAGCATGTGTCCCCCTTTCCCCTTTTGTGAGAACTATAGGTAATTAATAAATGCAACTAAACTCTCATTGGACCCCTTTGCCTCCTGGCCAATAGGAATCAGGCAAGCCATTGGGCTGTTGAATGCTCATTGGTCCCCTTGGGAGACTCTCCAATAGTCTTTTAGAGAGCTTAATTCTTATTGGTTCTTTTATTAAGTGTTTTTAAATTAATTAAACTAGATTTACTCTAGCCTATCTCATTGGTCCACCTCCATGGCCATCCAATAGGATTTGAGTACACCTTGTGGGCATCTGGCCTAGGGAGCTGACATGTGTCCCTCTTTTCCCTTGTGTACAAATGAAGCTTGTGAGTGTGTGTGGGTGTTTCTCTCTCATCCCCTACTTCTTGGGCTTGCCCCCTCCTATGTAGGGCTTGACAAAGACTTTTTGGGACACACTCAAAGCATCCAATTCCCCTAATGTTTGACCTTTGGACACAACCTTTGAATTTTGGAACCTTAGCATTTTGGAAGTCTTAATGGACTGAACCTTAGGGTCTTTTGAGTCCATTGTTGCACATAGCTCTTTTGCAAATGGCCCCCCCTTTGGATCCCTATTTTACCTCCTTTGGATCCCTACTGTGGCCGGTCTGCTAGCTTAACCTAGCTTTTTCTCCCCTGGCACTTCCCCATATTAAATGATCAGTTTAACATGAGAAATCATTTAGGAGAATTAGATATTAATTATTATGACACCAAGAGTCCACACTCCGGCCAGAAAGATCCTCAAGCACTTGTATAGAGCCATGTGCCTAAAAGATGTAAGCATAGACTTCAAGACAAGAGTGTAGGTGACTGAATTTGCATTTGCTGAAAATAGCCTAGATCTTTCTGGACCTGCTCTTGCTACACATATCCTGGAATCAGTGCATTCCAAGAGGCAACATTCTGGACAAGAAGCACCTCAAACACTTTTTGTGCTTTTGCAAATGCACCACATTTGGCATACATGTCAACCAAGATAGTGCTAAGCATGACATCTCACCCATTGAAAATAGGTAAGAACTTTCTGGCCCTACTATTGTTGTGCTCATCCCACAATCAATGCATTCCAAGAGGCGACATTTCGAACAAGAAGCACCTCAAGAACTTTTTGTGCTTTCTCAAGTGCATCATATGTGGCATACATATCGACCAAGACAGTGCCAAGCATGACATCTCACCCACTGAAAATAGCCTAGAGCTTTCTGGCCCTGCTCTTGTTGCACATCCTGCAATCAGTGCATTCCAAGAGGCGACATTCTGGACACGAATCACTTGTGCTTTCTCAAGTGTACCATATTTGGCATACATGTCGACCAACACAGTGCCAAACAGGGGGGGAAATTCTTGCAATCAGTGCATTCCAAGAGTCCACACTCTAGACAGGAAGCTCCTTGAGCACTTTCATAGAGCCATATAGCTTCAAGATGTAAGCATAGCCTTCAAGACGAAAGTTTAGGTGACTAAATTTGGATAAATACACTTGCTTGGCACCCGTTGAAAACAGCCTAGAGCTTTCTGGCCCTGCTCTTGTTGCACACATCCCGCAATCAGTGCATTCCAAGAGGCAACATTCTGGACAGGAAGCTCCTCAAGCACTTTTTGTGCTTATTCTGGACAAGAAGCACCTCAAGAACGTTTTCCAAGCACGACATCTCCTCCATTGAAAATAGCCTAGAGCTTCCCCGCTCTTGTTGCACACATCGTGCAATCAATGCATTCCAAGAGGTGACATTCTGGACAGGAAGGACCTCAAGAAGTTTTTGTGATTTCTCAAGTGCACCACATTTGGCACTTATATCGGCCAAGAAGTACCAAGTACAACATCTCACCCTTCAAAAATAACGTAGAGCTCTCTGGCCCTGCTCTTGTTGCGCACATCCTGAAATCAGTGCATTCCAAGAGGTGACATTTTGCTTGTGCTTTCTCAAGCGGACCACATTTGGCATACATATCGACCAAGACAGTGCCAAGCACAACATCTTTTTTCAGTAGCCTCTGACTAACAATATAATTGTGTATTTTGGTGCCCATATCAACATCTTGCTTCCGGTTGAAATTTTTTCCAAAGGCCATATGGAGAAAAATCTTCCCTTCATATCAGGGTGAAATAACTTCCTTAATTCCAAAGCAATGTTGGGAATATCCTACAATCAACACATTCAAAATGACAACCTTCTAGAGAGGATTCCCATTAGAATTTTTTGTGATGCACCACATTTGGCATACATATCAAACCAAGCATCGTCAAGCACATTTTTATGCAACGACGGCCCCTAAGTAGAACTCTGATAGTGAATTATCTTACACATATGAATATCTTGTGTATGCCCACATGCTTGGAGGTGGAAACATAAATTATTTTATTTCAAGAGAGGCCGCCCTCCTTTCGGTACTGGTGAAAAACACCTAGAGCCTCCTTGCCACATTCATGGTGGGGCATATCCTGCAATCAATGCTGTCCAAATAATGAGATTCTGAATAGAATGTGCATCGAGACCATTTGTTCTTTTGTGAGGCACTTGCATCTGAAATGCATATCAACCAATGCATTGTTACACACGACAACTTCATTTAGCAAACTCTGACTCGCAATCTCATTATGCATAGTCTCACCCATGTGAAGGTTTTGCCACATCTTCAAGGTGAACAACCATAGCTTCATTTTTCCTAGCCATGTTGGGCATTTCTTGCATTTGACTGCATTCGTATCGACCAAAGCACCACCATTAGGACATCTTCCTTCAATAGCGCTTGACTACAAATCTCACCATGAAAGCTCTTGCCCATGTGAAGAAGGCCCGCAAGGAAAAGTGATTGCATCTAGAGGGAGGCCTTGCCTTTGGAGTTGGTGGAAAATCCTAGAGCTTCCTTGCCACAGCTATATTGGGCATATCCTGAAATCAATGCGACCTAAGTGACGACATTTTGGAGAGGATACTTACAAAAACTTTTCATCCTTTCGCTATGGCACCACATTTGGCATACATAAAGACCAAATCATTGCAACAACGCATGCTCTTCCTATCTATGCTTGACATGTGTAGTGAATATTGCTTCTTCACTGTAGTGGTGAGGCGGTCGGGGCGGGCAACAAGAAGAGTGGCCTCTAAGCACTTTTCTAGGATCCCGTGCTGCTCAATTGGGTTGGGGTTGGAAAAAACAGCAAACACACACACAAACCCGCAACCTAATGCTACACAAATTTGGGGCACCACCTAGTTTTGGATGTGAACTAGGACACGTAAAGAGAGAGAGAGAGAGAGAGAGAGAGAGAGAGAGAGAGAGAGAGAGAGAGAGTGCTCGGGCTGCTTTGAAATGTTCAACAGTGATCAAGAAAACACAATTACATATGTAAGAAAAAGAGGGAAGGGGGAGGGGGTGCTTGTTGCACTAATACCTTCTTACAAATCTGTCATGACCAATGAAAGTGAGATTAGTATTTGTTCAACATAGCTTGAGTAAATTACACCACAACACATCACAAGAAAAGCCACCCCAATCACTATCTTAAGGCCAAGGGAGTCCTCTCCACCCTGTCGCCCTCTTATAGTATGTGGGATTTATGGCTAAATTGATGACAACACCCAGAGACAAGCTATCAAGAACTTAAAGAAAACACCAAGACACTTACACATCATTGTTGTCCATTACTTCACGTTGGAAGAGAGACAAAGTATCCAAGCTTAGTCCAAATCCACCCTCCTTGATTCAGCAAATGTTGGGCTTACACTAGTAGGAGAAATGATAGATTTCCTACTCTCAATTGAATGATCACTCTCTCTTACAATGTCATAGAGCCACCTTGCTAATCACCTCTAATACAACACATGCATATGCATAAGACAATGAGCTTCCACTCAAGAGCTCCTTCTAGAGAGGTTGAGCTTGGCTTCTCAAGCTATAGCATAGTGCTCTTGCTTATGGCTCTCCCTTTTTTGTGCTAACTACACCCTCCTTTTATAGCAATTTTGAGGGCTAGGATTACTCCTCTAACCATGGTTGGGTTAGATTTTCAGTACTTATCTAATTTCTTTTTTTTGGAATTATCAAGAAGTTGGTGGGGATAGATGAAGAAGAGAGAGAGGAGAGAAGTGGAGGTGATAGAACTTTTCATAGTAGGTTAGTGTTAGTAAATTAGTAGAGTTAGTATTTTTTTTTAATTTACAAATGGAATTGGATATTTACAATGGGAGTATCCAATTAGGATACACATAAGGAAGAAAAAACTCTTAATAGGTAAGAAAATATGGATTTCTTACAATGTTGATGCTCCAAGTGTCTTGAGTAGGGTCAATTTTGACGCTTGTTGACGGTCCACTAGCTTTGACGGTACGTTTTTTCTCTGCTCTTGACCTTCCTTGGAAGCCAAGGTAAGTGAGCATGAGTAATCAATCACCATGATGCTGTCTTTCAAGAGAAGAGGCTGAATTTTGTGGTTTTTTTGATAGATATGGGTAATATGTATGGATGAGGAAAAATAAGACTAGGTGGTCAATTTTGGAATGGAAGTGTGTGTAGGAGACATGAGTTCACCATGGTTTGTCTTATTCTTCAAGGTTGAGAGGAAGGTGAGTAGGGTGCAGAGAGGAGTGATGAGAGAGGTGGGAATGATGAGTGGATAAGTGTGTGTGAAAGAGAAAAATGATAAAGTGGAAGAGGGAGTGTGGCTGCATAGCATGGGCAAAGTGGGGTCCACCAATAAAATCATAGCTCACAGCTCGTAGCTGAAAAAAATATGAAAACATTTGAGGTAAAAGATCAGCTCACAATCTACAACTTTTGTTTGTATCACCTTTTCAAATTCGGAGAGCATGTGATCTTTAAAAATTCAGCAAAACCGACTGTTTTTTTCCACTGCACAAAGTCCTTGTGAGGTCCTTCTTTGGATGATTCTTTTGAATACCTCCAAGAGTGAGCCCCCCATGGTGCATGCATGCATTCCACATACCCTTGACCTTATTTGGTAGGTCTATAATTGAAGATATTGTTGAGATCATGATATAAGTGAATAGTACAACTAAGAAAATCAAATATTGAGGGGTCTAAAAAAATATGTACATGTCAAATATAAATAATATAGGTGGAAAAAATATAAAGGGGTCAAAATAAATCTCTCTCATTATAAGTCTATCATAAAAAGATGAATATTTTTGGTGGTCTAATTCATGAGAGTAATAGAGAATAGATGTAGGAAGGAAAAAAATCACAATAGTGAAAAAATATAGAACTAGTTTTTTTGGATTTTTGTTGGGATGGAGTTACACCAAAAACAAGAGAAGCTTGCATGAAATTATTTTTATATGGAATAAAGAGTATGCAAAATGGTAAGAAAAAATATGGTAATGGTGAGTCAATGTTCATAACATAAATAACACATTATAGGTAGAAATATTTAAATAAATACCAAAATAATCATGAAAAATCCTTTTATTTAGGCCCTATATACAATGAAATATTTACACACAAATGGGCCATAATATACTTATAATTTTTTTTATTTTTTTGGCTCAACTAGCCCAGTGACTAGCTAATTGAGGGTTTTTAAGAAGATATGGGAAAAGTCCCCTAACTCACACACACCTATATACAGTGAAATGGTAGGGATAGCCACAGTGTTTGGATGATTTTGGTAGGGTGGGTTAACTCACTATGGCAATTACGGAGAGCCGAAAAATGGCTATCATTAGCCCTCCCCCAGGATGATGGTATATTCATGTACCATCATAGAGCATCTTTTCCAAAGAGAGTGCTTCAGAGTCCTTGACGAGATCTTCATTGTTTGGCCCCTCAGAATTTTGGCTAGAGTTACACTCATGCTTTATGTAACAATACTTACATGAGACAGCTGCCCTTTGACAGATCTTTGGTAGATCCTTTGGTAGAAGGCGACTCAAATAAGGCTTCAAGCAATACCCGTTTACCTTCCTGGAGTGCTCTTTCCCATTCAAGTCCATAAGTTGATAGTAACTTAAATTGAAAGCCTTCTTAACTATGTATGGCCCTTGCCATCTAGTTTCAAACTTGGCATCAAAATGATTATCGAGTCGATTGTCATACCTTAGCACAAGATCTCCTTCATTGATGCCTTTGTCCTTCAGTTTCTTGTCAAGCTTTTCCTTCGTCTGTGTGGCTTTCCTCTTGTAGCACTCGTATGTTGCTTCTCTTTTCCACTCAAGCTCAGCTAAGGTAAGAAGTCAATCCATCCATGCTTCTTGATCATCTTGTGCTGCTTTGCCATGAAGTCGCATTGTTGGAATGTTGAGCTCAATTGGTTGTAAAGCCTCTTGACCATAGACCAAGTGAAATGGTGTGAACTCCGTGGCTTCCCTATATGTGGTTTGATACGCCCACAAGGCACCATCCAAGAAGTCATCTCACAACTTTGTCTTGTTTTTCACCATCTTTCTAATGATTCCTGCAATGACACCATTAGCTTTTTCTACCAAACCATTTGATTGGGGATAGTAGGGTGTACTATGACGATGTAGAATGTGAAGTTCTTCACAGACTTCTATGAGCAAGCCCTTTCTAAACCCTGGACCATTATCAAAAACAATCTCCAAAGGTGTGCCAAATCTACAACAAATGTGAGTGTAGACAAATTTTCTCACTATCCTCTCATTTACTCTTGCCACACTTTGAGCTTCTACCCATCTCGTCATGTAGTCTACAGCCACTAGAATGTAGAGTTTACCATTTTTTGTCCTAGGCAGAGGACCCATAGCATCAATGCCCCACTTTTCAAAGGGTCCATTTGCAATCACGATTTGCCTTGGACCATAAACCAATCTTCTATTCCCATTTACCTGACAATTGTGACAACTTTTACACCAATGTTGGACATCCACATGCAGACTTGGCCAAACATACCCCGCAAGCAAAATCTTCTTCACAGTTAATTCTTGGGCAAAATGACCACCACATGTTTCTTCATGCAAACCTTTTAGAATGGCTGGGATTTCCTCAATAGTTGGTACTCTTCTGCACACTTGATCCTTCCCTCTTTGGTAGAGGGATCCTTCTAGGAAGAGATACACGCTTGCCTTCTTCATGAGTCTCCTCTTCTGAGCCTTCTTGAAGTCTTGTGGAAACTCACCCTCAAAGATGTAGCCAATAATGGGAGTCAATGACTCCAATTCCTGGTATCTTGGTTGCTTCACAACAGTTGCCACCATGATGACCTGCACTTCTTTCTCAACACATGTAACTACTTGCTGTGCAAGTAAATCGGCATCTTCATTCTGTTTCCTAGGAACATGATATAGTTGCACTTATTCAAATTGATTAAACAATCTACGAATGGCATGAACTTTTGTCCTTAGGCTTTCATTCTTGCATGCCCAAATGCCTAAAATTTGCTTCACAATGATGACATGCACTTCTTTCTCAACACATGTAACTACTTGCTGTGCAAGTAAATCGGCATCTTCATTCTGTTTCCTAGGAATATGATATAGTTGCACTTCTTCAAATTGATTAAACAATCTACGAATGGCATGAACTTTTGTCCTTAGGCTTTCATTCTTGCATGCCCAAATGCCTAAAATTTGCTTCACAATGAGAAGTGCATCCCCTTTTACCATGAGACGTTGTATACCTTGGCCAATGCATATCTTTAAACCATGAAGTAGTGTGTCGTATTCTGCTTCATTGTTGCTAGTTGAACCTGGTAGATTGACCTTCTCTTTCATGAACACCTCTCCGCTTGGGTTGAGCAATACTAGCCCTCCCCCTGCTTTTCCTGTGACTCGTCGAAAAGCTCCATCAAAGAACAAGGTAAAAGCATTAGGAATACTTTTAGGTGGTGGCAATGGTAAGGTCTTTACTTCAGGCACCTTAATCTCCTTCTCATGTATCCTATAAGTAAGGATCCCTGCCAATTGTGCATGCACACTATCTTCTACTTTGAAAGAGTATTGGAACTCTTGTAATTCCATAATCCACTTTGAGATCCTAGTGCTAAGATTCATTTGAGATGACACCCAAGGAAACAAATTTTCTGTAGTGAGAATTACAAAAGGTTTTGATAGCAAGTAGGATCTAAACTTTCTCACCGCAAACATGAGAGAAAGCATCATGAGTTCTGCCTCCGTGTAGCCTCTCTCCAAAGCATTCATGACCCTACTAGCAAAGTAGATGGGTCGCATCCTGGTACTGTGGGGATCTTGTTGTAATAAAACTGCACCAATTGTTTCCTTCCCAACACTAGAGCTAACAAAGAACGTGTACTCCCAACGAGGAGGCATGAGTGTAGGTAGCTCTGACAAAATGACTTTAATGTTACAAAAGTACTCTTCAAGCTCATAAGACCATGCAAATTCTACTTGTTGTGTCAATTTTTGCAAAGGATGAAGCAACTCCGAGGCTAAGTGAATAAAGCGTGACATATACTTCACCTTTTGAATAAATGAGATGACCTCTTTGAAATTCTTGGGTGATGGGAGCTCAATAAGAGCCTTTGCCTTTGAAGGATCCACCTCAATGCCTTTATAGGAAACCTTGTGACCAAGCAAGATCACTTCATCCTCACCTATGTGACACTTGTCGGGGTTGAGTTGACCTCCCATGTCGTAGAGCTTCTTTAAACCTTCTTCTACCCTTTGTAGATTCAATGATTTTGAGCTATAAATGCAGAAATCATCAATGAACACCCTAATTGACTTTCCAAAGAATGCTTGAAACACCATGTTCATGAAACGTTGGAATGTTGCAAGAGAATTTGTCAAACCAAATGGAATGACTCTAAAAGCATAACAACCCCAAGGGATGATAAAGGTTGTTTTCAATTGATCTTCCAATGCGATACCTATTTGAAAGTAACCTGAGTAGCCATCACACACAATGTACTTCTCATGACCAGCTACCTCATTTAGTATCTCATCCTGAAATGGGAGGAGAAAGTGATCTCTTTTTGTTGCCTCATTGAGTGGACGGTAATCCACACACACCCTCCACTTGCCGTTTCTCTTAGGAGTGACAACAACGGGAGAGACCCACTCTGAATTCTCCACTGGATAAATGAAACCTGTTGCTAGAAGCTTTCTTACCTCCTTGAGTAAAGCCTGCTCCTTGATGACTCCTAGCCGTCGTAGCTTCTGAGCCTTAGGTGTAGCCTCTGGCTTCAACTCAATTTTGTGTTGAATAGCATCTACTCCACGCACGTCTTTAGCAAAAAGCCTAGGAAATTTCCTTAACACACCTTTGAGATCCTCTCTTTCATCCTTTTTAAGTGTTGTAGATAACATACCTTCTAACATTCCTTCATCTTGCACATTTTGGTTCTCTTGGGAACCATTAGGAAATTTCGGAGGTCATTTGGAGGGCCTTCTAAGAAAATGTATTTTTTGCACTCTCTCTCTAGAAAAAATGGCATATAAAAGAGCTGGGTCTTTCATAGTAAAACTTCAAAAAGTGTACTTTAAGTAGATTCCTTACTCCTCTGAACATTCGTTCGTAGTGATTGAGGGATAATCCTCTTTTCAGTTGCATTGAATGAACAACGTCAATACGGAGGGAATGAGGCTAACATGGAGGGACGAATCCGCAGCCGCTATTCACTTTCCATTAAACCTGCACATTTGGCTAATGGCGCACTCCTCAAATGGCACAAGTGTTACCCAGAAACGAGCCAAATATCACCTTCACATTGATTTGGACAATGAGTACCAACCATTGATTAAGCGCAGTAAAACAAACACACATATACCTCCCGCCTCCATAGACACGCTCAGAGCTCAAGGAGCTAAACACATAGATATCTGGACGAGAGGCTCTCTCTACCCTAAGAATCAAATAACTAATGCGTCTCCACCGTTTGTCAATCCTACAAGCTTATTGACCTTTGCTGGTGATGGAGAAAAGGGCCTTCTGGGTTATTGTAAATCACTTACAAGAGAAGCTGAAACTTACAAGAGCATTCTCCAAGCTCAACAATGTGAGATTGTTCGCCTTTCACATTTACATTCTACAGATCAGGTTACCATTTTGCAACATAAAGCAGAGGTACAAGAACTGAAAGAAAAGGTGCGAAGTTGTCAAATGAGGGACACCATCTTGGGTGGTCGTATCCGAAAGAAGAAATTGCGAAATCTTGAAACATTGCAGGTTGCATCAGGAGGTCTCAAGAAAAGAATCCGAGCATTAAGGTGATGCTTCTTGGTTGGCTACATTGTCTTAGTTAAGTAATCTCTTTGTTTTTTCTTGTTATGCATTGTTTTCATGTGCCTAAATAGTGTTAGTGAAGCAAATTTTCTGTTATTTACTTATGCATTGTCTTCATGTAGAGATTCAATCTATCCTGACAAGGAAAACATTGACCCCAAAGCCAATATAGGAAAGAGATTGAAGCCACTTATAAGTAGAAGCCTGGCAGCAGATATAGTACATGACAAGAAGTTTAAGGTTCTACAAAGAAATGTAGTGGACCACTTTATTTCAGAGAACTCAGTGCCTACAAAAGAGATACAAGGCACACTTGATTCACTTGGTGTAAGCAAAAGAGGATATTCGGCTATCCAAAAGTCTGTCTCATCCATCTTTGTTAGGAAGGGTATAAAATCCAAACTTCTACCATCAGCCTCAAGTGTTTGGAAAGAGAGGCTTCAGCTTAACGAGGCACAGGGAGACTATCTTGGACAGCCCTTTCATATTAAAGCAACTTACAGTGGCCATGGAGCGAACATGGCATATGATGAGTTCAACAATATTTTTATGGACCTGCGGATACTACAGAAGAGAATGGTGGAGTTTTACAACATCACATTTGAAGAGTCACGTGGGCTATTACATTTTGTGTTAAAACTGGATGAGTGTGAGCTTGTTAAAGAGAAAACGCTAGAGCGTGTTACTATTACTTTAATGAATAGAGCCCTCTCAAAGTGTCCCAGTGATGATCCTTTATATTTTAGTGTTCAATCAGAATCTAACATATGGTGGCTTGGTGCGTTTGAGGTAAGCGATATTCTCAAGTAAGCTCAAATGTTCAGATCTACTTAAGTCTCATTTATTTTGTGTTGCAGGTAAAGAAAGAAGATCATGAGATTCTATATTGGGTGTTCCATCGAACTAATATTCCGGAGCTGATTGATCGACGGACTAACCAGGGAGAGGTACTACGTCTAGATGGAAGGGGAGACTTTCAAGTTCAGTGGCATCTTGCAGGTGACCTTAAAACAATAAAGTGCATGTATAATTGTGGAATGGGTGCAATGGCAAAGTCACCGTGTTTGTTCTGCATGGAGCCTGCAAAGGTCATGGACCCAAAGTGGTGGAGAAAAGCTCCAACACGTCACATTGAGGATCCTGCTTTTCGACCAGTTTTGAAAATACCACTTGTGAATGTCCACATTTGTACAATGCATGCCCTTTGTAGAATTGTGGAGAAATTGGTCTATTTATACATCGGGTTTGCTTGGAAGATTAAGAACTCCACAGAACGACAAGTAGCCCTGCAGTGCTTAGAAATGGTACTGTCGGATATGGGGCTTCATGGTGGCAATGTGAAAATCCAACGGGATGAAAAGAGATCAACTGCTGAGAAGGATGTCCCATGCAAGCCATCCATCGGTGGGGTGAAGGCACGGAGGTTTTTATCTAAGCCCCAAGGTACAAGAGATCCAAATCTAACAAAACATGGAAAAATATATAACACATCTTATGTTAGCAAGGTAGAGTATCAGAGCTGGAAAAAGCTACATATTGCAGTCAAAGACCACGAACCAACTACTCGTAACGCGAAGGCTGAGGTTTGGCGATCAATAGACATCCTATTTTTGATGTGCGACAAAGATGACTGGTCACAAGGTGATATGAACAAGTTCAAGGAAAATCTCAACCTTCTGAAAAAATCATTCAAGACAGCATGGACAGACACCCAGATTACTCACTACATGGTATTATAATGTATTCTTTCTCTCTTATGTGCAAATATGTGACTGTAAAACATTCTAACTAATCTGTTTTCATATCCAGCACATCATCTTCAATCATTTGCCATATTTTATACAGAAGTATGGGAACCCGGCAATATGGAATACCCAAGGGATGGAAAAGTCTCATTACATGGCGAGAAATGCTTATTTCAGGCACACACGACATGGTGGCTCTCGAATCAAGGCTAACAGTTTGAGAGAACTATTTGAATGGTTCTATCGTAGAATCATTCATCGAATTCAGGCAAAAGAAGTCTTGGCAAATTCAGAAACAGCACAAGCCATCAGACATTTACAACAACAAAAAGCTAAAAGATCAATGGCATACAACAACTCCGGAGCTCGTGAAAGTCAACGAAGGTGGAGAGAGACAATGGTGTATGTGAATCACAAGTGGAGAAAGATACTCTGAGTGGATGACATTGTACAAAATTTATGTAATACATGATCTTATACAATTGGTACTTGAAGTGTATCAAGATTTTGCACGTTCAATTTTGTTTTTTGGCACGTCACCCTTGTAACGAATCATGAGATGTTTGCCATACTCTAAAAGTTCATCTGGGTTTTGTCTACCAAGAGCTAGTGCCATTGCTGTGTAGGTGTAGTAATACGCTGCCCGACCACCTGTATAGCCTGGGCAGTAACCAAAACAATCTCTAGCAAACACTTTGTCCACAAGAATGACTTTATCTGCACTTTTGGGCAGCACCGGTCCACCCAAGAAGCGTGATAGTGTCTTGAATGTGTAAGTTGCTATTGAACCCTCTTGTGACATGGAATTGTGAAAAACTACTATCGGCGACTCGCAAAGCTTTGAAAGGTACTGTGCTAGGGCCGCATCCCTTCCTCGATACTCTCTTGTCTGGCGCCGAAGGAAGTCATCCTTGTCAGCAATCCAAGACTGCACATACAATGTCAGAAATGACACAAACAGAGAGAGAGAGAGAGAGAGAGAGAGAGAGAGAGAGAGAGAGAGAGAGAGAGAGAGAGAGAGAGAGAGAGAGACACTTACCATGAAGCTCTCATCCTGCAGAAAGAGGTTTTCTTGCCACAGGTCTACAGATGTAGTTGACCCCTGACCTGAATGGTTAAACCAATCCTCCACTTCTTTGTTACTTTTCGATGGTCTTAGGCTTTGTCTTATTGCTTGGAAGGTGGCTTCATTAGGTAGTGTCTCCTTGTATTTTTCATCTTTCTCAAAGCATCTTCGAAGGCATTCCATTGGATTGCTGGATGTTTCCATTGCCTCATCATCACTACTATCCTCTGAAACAAATCCACTCCTCTCCTCTTGGACTCTGGAAATAATAGCTAGGGAGAAATCCTCCCTTAAATAAAACACACTTTGCACATCATGTAAGAAGATATAGGTCCTGTCTCCAATCCTGAAGTCAGGCACAGCAGGCAACATCATCTGAGCATGCTTCTCAGTGAAGTTACTGACATCCAATGGAAGTTTGATTTCTGTGGTTTTCACAGAGAGCATCTTACTTCTTTGTACTTCAATTTCCTCAACCGCAAGGTCGACTGTGTCTTCAACCTCCTCGACTTCTTGCATATGAGTTGTCTCCTCGCATTCCTCATCTGGTGCTGCATCCTGCTCCTCTAACACCTCATCAGGATTCTGCATGAGGAATCCAAACAGGCTCTTCAGGTAAATCATAAAGCCAAAGGCTTCCTGAATGAGTTTGCATTCTTTTTGATGCAAAGGGCAGGCTGATTGTCGGCAAGAGGGTGGTAATTCCCTATACTTCTTCACTCCCTGTCCCTTTCCACCATAGTCATTTAAATGCACAAGAGTCATGTTAGGCAGAACAACCCTTCCTGCCTGCACCATCACTTCAAACTTATCTCTGTAGGCCTGCAAGAAATTACTGTGCTGAGCTAACAGGTCTTCAATGTCAAACTTTGGATTAAACATAGAATGAACTAGATCATACTTGTCCCCAGCACCACAAGATGCTGCAAAATCAAACAGCCTCTCATCAGTTGCAACT